>NC_072463.1:10337858-10391135 GCF_027596085.1 Anoplopoma fimbria | reverse complement strand
AAAGTAAAAGTTAAAATTTAGAGATAGAACGTCTCTCCAAAGGAAACAACTAATGAAAGGCTTTTTTAAAAAGGTAGGTTTTTAGGCCTTTTTAAAAGTGTCCAGGGTCAGTGGTGCTCTCAGGTGGTCAGGGAGAGCATTCCAAAGACAGGGAGCGGCGTGACAGAAAGCTCTGTCTCCCATGGTTCGGAGTTTGGTCCTTGGGATCTGCAGGAGGTTTGCCTGACCGGAGCGGAGGTGTCGTGAAGTGGGCTGAGGGGTGATTAGCTCCTTCAGGTAAATAGGAGCATTACCATGGAGGCACTGGTGGGTCAGTAGGGAAACCTTGTATTTTATCCTGAATGGGACAGGGAGCCAGTGGAGGGATTTGAGAATTGGTGTGATGTGGTCAAATTTTCGTGTCCTTGTAAGGATCCGGGCAGCACAGTTTTGAATGTATTGGAGTTTTTGGATGTTTTTGTTGGAGATCCCGGCAAGAAGAGCATTACAGTAGTCCAGCCTGGTGGAGACAAAGGCATGGACGAGTTTTTCTGCATCTGGGAGAGAGAGTGATGGACGGAGTTTTGCAATGTTTTTTAGGTGGTAAAAAGAGTTTTTGCAAAGCTGTTTGATGTGAAGTTCAAAGGTCAGATGGGGGTCCATTATTACACCAAGGTTGGTGACTGATGGAGAAAGGTGGATGTCGTGGCCGGCGAAGGTGATACTGGTAATGGTGGATGACCGGGTCTGATGTGGGGTGCCAATGAGAATGGCTTCAGTTTTTGAACTGTTAAGCTGCAGAAAATTCTCCTTCATCCACGCCTTTGTCTCCCCCAGGCAGGTGGTGAGTGTGGAAGATGGCAGGGTGTCAGAGGATGCTGGGTTGATTTTGAAATAAAGTTGGGTGTCATCAGCATAGCAATGGAAAGATATTCCATGCCGGCTGATGACACGGCCAAGGGGAAGCATGTAGACAGTGAAAAGGGAGGGTCCGAGGACTGACCCTTGGGGGACACCACAGGAGACGGGGAGTGTGTCTGACTTGGCTTCTCCCAGGGAGACGTATTCAGTTCTGTTAGTGAGATAGGAGGTAAACCAGTTGAGAGTTGAGTCAGATAGTCCGATGGTGGAGTGTAGGCGATGGAGGAGAATGTGGTGGTCAACCGTATCAAAAGCTGCAGTGAGATCAAGGAGAATGAGCAGGGATGGTGAGCCAGCATCAGCTGACATCAGTAGGTCGTTAGTGACCCTGGCCAGAGCAGTTTCCGTGCTGTGGCCAGGGCGGAAACCAGACTGAAATTTTTCAAACATGTTGTTTGTTTGAAGGTGGTCGTGAAGTTGGGCAGCAACTACCTTTTCCAGCACTTTTGAAAGGAACGGGAGATTTGAGATTGGTCTGTAGTTAGCAAGCACTTCCGGGTCAAGGCTGGGTTTTTTAAGGAGTGGCTTAATGACTGCAGTTTTCAGGACAGATGGGATGTGGCCAGTCTGGAGGGAGCAGTTTATGATTTTAGTAATCATGGGACTTATGGCAGAGGTGTGTGTTTTTATCAAAGCTGAAGGGAATGGGTCGAGGGCACAGGTAGAGGGTTTCATCTTCCTCATGATTTCCTCAGCCTCACGCTGTGTGATGTCCTGGAAGCAGCAGAGAGGTTGGGTCGTCCCAGGCTGAGGGCTGACAGTTGGGATTGTGGGGGCAGAGGGGGTGGAGAGGATAGCACGGATGTTATCTACCTTTGCCCTGAAGAAAGAGATGAAGTTGTTGCACTGCTCCTGTGTGGTGTCTAGTTTCAGGGGGATTTGAGGTTTGAGAAGGTTATTGACAGTGGAAAAAGTCTTTTGGAGTTTCCAGAGCTATTGTTGATGAGATTGGAGAAGAATCCTTATATAGGGTACATGTTATTCAACATTTGGGCTGAAGTCAAGACCATGTATGGGGCTCCTTCATTCTACACATTTGCCCTTCGGCCCCTGGTATCCTGCACATCTGCTTCTTATATAAGACAAAGACACTTGGGGCCTTCGCTGTATTGTGCAAGACCTGAAAATATACCACACTTACATTGTATATCGGTCCTCCAGCGGTTGCGATCTCGAAAAGGTATCCCGGTTCAGTTTCATCCATATAAGAGATTGCCGCCGCTGGGTTCCCATGACCCTTCTCCATCTTTTGTAGATCCTCTAGCACCTCAAGGTGCTCGGATGACTGTGGGGAACACGCATTTGAAGCTCCCCACCATGCACCTTTCAGTAATGATATCATGTCACGCATCTCTTCCACCAGACTTGTGACAGAAACCCAGGTTGGATCATCAGGTATCCCTGTTGGTCTGGACATCAAGTACCCCTGTATGGCTTTGTCTCTGACGTCATTGCTTGCATCGTGGTCGACTTCCTCGCTGAATTCATCTATGGTTTCGTCGATCAGATCTCGTATCATGTAAACAGAATTTGAATATTATGGAACCAAAGTATCCCTTTAAGACAACAGCTCCAACAGTAACTTCAGGTCTATTCAGCAAAGACTCAATATGCTCTTCAGAAACAGAGCCCCACCATCGGTCATCCAGCCAGCTTATGAAAGAAGACCATGATCTGTTCAATCGAGGCCAGTTGCCCCTCACGACTTGTGTTGTCTTCCCTTCCGTTGTGTCACGATAACGGAGTGCATCGAAATGACTTGGGTTTACATGCGCCATAGCGCACACCTTATTACACTATGTGTATAATGTGAGGGGGAGTTCGTTTGTTACATGTACCGTAAGTATATTGGTTTACTTGCTGCTGGAACACGGGATCGTATCCACGAAAACAAACGCATTCACAGCCGACCCCTGCTTGCCTGCTTACACGAGCTGCTTGCCCTGGTTACCCCTTGTGGTGGACTGTGTAGCATTGGGTATGGATTTAACCCCCCCCCCCCCCCCTCCCCCAATGTCACTTCCTTTGTTATTAACCCTCCCGTTGTCCTCACGCTGTATACAAGAACGCGGCTGCGGGTCACTTTGACCCGAGGACAAGGGGAGGGTTGGCCAGACCGGCGTGAACACGGCGGTGGCGGGTCACTTCGACCTGGGATTACCACATGTAGGGCAGTGTGCAAGCACACAGCCTTTGCAGATATATGTTCTTACACCTGAAGCACACGCTATATGTTTTACATGACTCATTTCTAATCCTGGGATAGGTGTAGCACCTTTCAGCACCACGGAGGTTGAACCTATAGTCATTGCGGGTTCACAGCTGATCAGGATTCTCTCTCTCTCTCTCTCTCTCTCTCTCTCATTTTGACCCGAGGAGGGCGCAGGGTTGAAGCGCACAACACCGGGGAATGCGCTCTCCAGACCAGCGGGGTCATTTTGACCCGAGGCCAACGGGAGGGTTAAAAGGCCCTTTGGTAGGCTCAATTTTTGCTTACGGCCATACCACCCTGAACACGCCCACCAGAGTTGTGTTAGGGAAGCTTGGCAGACAGAGTCAGAGCTAGACTTTTAGATTTTTTACTACCCTTTTGGACATTTAAGTGTAATATAAAATCTTATTCTGTTCTTATTATTTTTTTCATTGGAGGCTTTCATTGGAGGTTTTTCCTTTTCCTTTGGACTGAGCAAAATGGCTGACGACAGCAGTGCAAACACACCCAGAGAGATGCCATGCGGCCAGGTGAATGAGGAAGAACCGAGTACCAATAAAAGATATAGCAGGAGTTTGACTCTGATGGTGGTGGTGGAAGGACCTGAAGAGTTATCTACGATGGATGTGCTGAGTGCAATGAAAAGAGTGTCTGGAGTGGTCGTTGGATGCAGAGTGAGAGGAGCCGGCAAATTGGAAGTTACAATGGAGACAGAGGAGGGGAAGAGGAGAATAATGGACGGCATAAAACACGGCAATACTACCATCATGGGACGGGATCTGAACAGCAATGAGATGGTGGTCTCGTTCTTACATCTGCCAGTCTACATAACAGATGAGCAGATCCACAACCGCCTGAAAGAGTGGGGAGTAGGAGCAGCATCCGCCATCAAGAGGAGGATGTGGCCAGGGACGGATGTGGTGGATGGGACTCGTTTTTTGAAAGTGAAATTCACGGAGGAGGTGAGATCTCTGCCTTATTCAACCCGCTTTCAAACCATGGAGGGGGTTGAGCACTTTAGAGTGATCCATGATAGGCAGGAGAGAGTGTGTAGGCTGTGCTTGAAGCCGGGGCATATTTACAGAGAATGCCCTGAGTTAAAGTGCTACAGGTGTGGTGGAAGAGGACATTATGCCCGCGAGTGGAGAGAAGAGGAAGAGGAGCAGCAACGGGATGAAGGGAGAGAAGAAACATCAGATAAGGAAGGACGAGATAAAGGAGGACGCAGAGGGGGGAAGTCGATTGTGCAAGCTATGGCGGAGGCTGATGAGGAGAGCCAGCTGGCAGGTGGAGGAGAACCTAGAGGAAAAGTCGGAGGTCAGACGAAGGGAGAGGGAGAAGGAGAGTATTGAGCCGAGGTCTGGCTTGGTATCTGGAGGGGCCGGGCAGGTGAGAGAATCTGTGACGACGAGGGAAGTACCTGAGCGGCTGGGAGAAGTGGAGGGAGGAAAAGGAAGGAACTGCGCGCAGGACAATGTGGAGGAGATGGTGGTGGAAGGACAGGTTCAAGAGAAAAGGAAAGCAGAGGCCTTACAGGATGGGAAATCCATTGAAGGAATGAGGAAGAAGGTATAAAATGGGGAAGGCTAGTAAGTTGTCTTGTGGTGTTTGGTTTTTCTCTTTTTGGGTTTTTCTCATGGTCACTGTCTTTTCATTTAATGTAAATGGGTTGAGGGATATGGGGAAACTAAATACCATATTGAAACTGTATAAATCTGATGTGTGTCCAGGAAACAAACTGGGATGATGGGATTGAGACATTATTGGGAAACTGCAGGGCTGGGGGTAACCGCTACCTCCCCAGTTAAAAGATGGTGGCCGGGAACCCGTGTTCCCGTTGCCATGAAAACGTACCAACGCGACAGACAGCGCAGCCCGGCGTGCCAGAGAGAGGCTCACCGAGTTCAGACGGAGCCCACCGCCTTAAAACGAAGGGATGAAGTGAAGTGGACCAGTAAGGTCTCCGTCATGTGAAATTATACAAATCCCGGCCAACATATTTGAAAGACTCATTTGATTATCTTTAGGAAACCGATGGAGGGAGCACTTTATGGATGCGCTAAATGTTGGACATTTCTAGTATAGGTGGAATACCAGTTTGTAGGTATTTTCTCACTACTAGGGAGGGCCCCTTCAGCAAAGAGGCACTTTACCCTCCTCCCACCAACAGGGAACATAAGGAATGGCAAGTAGCATCCTTTCTCTCTGAAGTCACACTGTTCTGTGTTCGGTTGTTTTTCCATGGTTCATGTTCCTTTCTCTTGTTTGGGTACGGATTGCAACTCGGCTTCATAAACACAAATGATAGAGAATAATATTCAGATACTGTCGTTGAATGTGAACGGTTTAAACAACCCTGTTAAACGACGGAAAATAATGACAAAATTAAGGAAGGACAAGGTACAGATTATATATCTACAGGAGACACATTTGTCTAGGCAGGAACATGAGAAGCTTAAGAAGTTTGGCTATGCAAATACATTTTATAGTTCATTCCACCAGGGTTGTAGAAGAGGTGTGGCTATACTACTCTCTAACTCGGTGAAATTCGAATGTATTAAAGAAATCAGTGATAAAGAAGGTAGATATATTATTGTGAAAGGAAAACTGGAAAACGAAGAAGTAACATTGGTCAATGTTTATGCCCCACCCAACAGTGAAAAGCCCTTCTTTAAAACTCTACTGGACAATATTATCCTTGAAATGGAGGGAGTACTAATATGTGGAGGTGACTTTAATATTGTCATGAATAGTAGTCTAGACACAACAAACAATAGGAAAAATACCAACCATGTCACAAAAATGATCAAGACCTTATTTAAAGAATTTGGGATAGTTGATATTTGGAGGGAGTTTCATCCTCTAAAAGGGACTATACACACTACTCAGCACCTAATAAAAGTTATGCCAGAATTGACTATTTTTTTATGAATAAAAAGGACATATACAGAGTTATGGAGTGTAAAATCGAAGCAGCAGACGTGTCGGACCACTGTGCAGTTTATCTTAAAGTCAAACTAAAACCACACGAGAAAAAGACGTTATGGAGGTTAAATGTTGGATTACTAAATAGTAAATCTGTTGTTGAGGAGATCAAAAAAGAGATTATAACATATCAAAAAGAAAACGACAACGGAGAGGTTAATGCTGTAATCTTGTGGGATGCTCTTAAAGCAGTTATGAGAGGGAAACTCATTGCGAAGACGGCATCTATCAAGAAATCTAAAGAAGCAGCATACAGGAAGGAAAAGGAAAGATTACTGGAAATTGAAAAACAACACAAATATACTCGAGACTCGACATTGCTACCAAAAATTAAAGAAATTAGAGACAATATAGATAAACTATTAACCTCTGACATAGAAAAAAAAACAAGATTTCTTAAACAGTCCTACTATGAAGTGGGACCCAAAGCAAATAAATTACTGGCAAAAAGACTGCAAAAACAACAGGCAGATAGGACCATTCATAAGATAAGGGATACTGTCACAAATCAGGTATCCTCTGAACCCAAAGAGATTGAAACCATCTTCAGGAACTATTATCAAAATTTGTATAGTCAACCTCCATCCGCTGACGCTGATCAGATTAGAGCTTTTCTAGAGACGCTCGACCTACCAGCAATTGGAAAAGAGCAGAATGACCTTCTGACTTCACCCATCACAAAACTAGAAATAGAGAAAGCCATGGGTAGACTGAAAACAAACAAATCCCCTGGCAGTGATGGTCTACCAGCGGAGTGGTACAAAACGTTCAGTGAACAACTTGTACCACTACTTGAGTCGTCATTTAACTATACGCTTGACCATGGTAAACTCCCACCATCCTGGAAGGAAGCTGTAATAACAGTGATTCCTAAAGGAAAAAACAGTGATATCTGCTCTGGCTACAGAGCCATATCAATACTTAACATAGATTATGAACTATATACCTCGATTATTGCAAAAAGGTATGAAGACTTTATGAATGACATAGAGGAAGACCAGACCGGCTTTATCAAGGGACGTCAAACCCAAGATAACATAAGGAGAACCCTACATATAATTGAACATATCAACAGCAAAAATATCAGTGCAGCCCTGATAAGTCTTGATGCAGAAAAGGCATTTGACAGTGTAAACTGGTCATTTCTGTATCAGGTACTTGAGAAATTTGGACTAAATGAAAAAGCGATTCAATGTATTAGAACACTTTATCAAAACCCAACAGCAAGGATAAAAATAAATGGGAGTCTGACTGATAGTATTAGAACGATCTACCAGGCAGGGATGTTGTCTTTCACCGACCTTATTTGCAATATTTATAGAGCCTTTGGCACAAGCAATTAGGCAGAATAAGGACCTTAAAGGGATAAAAGTCAGGAATGAAGAACACATCATTGGGCTTTTTGCCGATGACGTAATTTGTTATTTAGAAGACCCAGACACATGCCTCCCCATATTAATCAACCTACTTGAAATGTTCGGCTCTTACTCTGGGTATAAATTAAATTTGTCAAAAACAGAGATTTTAACACTGAATTACAAACCATCCCAAACCCTACGACAAACACTTAACTTAAATTGGAATTCCAAAACTATGACATATCTTGGGGTTAAAATAACAAAAGGTATTGATAATCTATATAGAGCTAACTATATCAAAGTGGATCAGGACATTAGGAGTGATATGGAGAGGTGGGCTATTCTTCCACTCGATCTCAGTTCACGAATAGACACTATAAAAATGACCATCCTTCCAAGACTCCTTTATTTCTTTCAGTCACTACCAATCGAGATACCTGAGAAACAATTTAGAGCCTGGGATAAAACTATATCAAGGTTTATATGGAATGGCCAAAGGCCGAGAGTCAAATATGAAACATTACAGATTGGAAAACATAAAGGGGGAATGTCACTACCAAACCTTAGGGAATATTTCCATGCAGCACAAATTAGACCAGTGATTTACTGGTGTACTAAAAATTATGAGGCGAAATGGAAAAACCTAGAACGATATGTAGAAGGAAGGGAAATTCAAAGCCTTATTGGGGACAGAAATATAGCAAAAGAGTTACTTGAACAGATGGATGCTATCACCCGATTTACGCTGGAGATGTGGTTTAAACTGGTACGAAAATACAGATTAGAAGAGGAGCTCAGGCTTCTTCGATGGATAGCCTATGACAGGCATTTTATCCCGGGTACACTTGATCTGAGGTTTAAACAGTGGATACCGTATGGAATAACAGCAATATGCACAGTTATTAAAGATGGGAATGTTGTGAGTTTTCAGGAGCTTAAAGACAAATATTTACTAAATAATCAAGACCACTTCAGATATATGCAATTAAGGGACTTCTTTGACAGAGAAATAAAGCACAATATTAACTTGGATAAAAATGGAATAATCAGAACCGTAATTGGAGTTTACAACTCGAAGAAATACAGAATCATATCCACCTTATATCAACATTTGATGGACAGTTTAGGAAATACAACATCTTATGTAAAACTGAAATGGGAAAAAGAACTTGATGTGAATATTACAACAGATGAATGGCTCTATATTTGGAGGACACAACAGTCCTCAACATCCTCGCGAACTTGGAGAGAACATTGTTGGAAGAATGTCATTAGATTCTTTATCACCCCCAAATCAAGAGCAAATATCTGTCTATTGCTCAACCATGTTGGAGGAAATGTGGGGCAGTAAATGTAGATCATTCTCATGTATTTTGGTTATGTCCTAAAATTGTACAGTTTTGGGGAAATGTCCATATGGTTACTGTCAAAATTCTGGGATATGATATACCTAAGTCATGTATGCTGCTTTACTTTGGTAATATGACCGGAGATATTGTGCTAAGGGAAGACAGGTATCTGCTGAAAATCTTGTTAGCAGCTTGTAAGAAGGCTATCACGAAGAGATGGTACAAGGAAGAACCACCATCACAAGATGGTTGGCTGTTAATTGTGAAGGAAATATATGATATGGAACTGTTAACTCACAGGATAAGATCCCAAGAGGAGCGATGTCACGAGAACTGGGAGAAATGGACAATGTTTACATCTCAACGATAAGACAGGATAAAAAACCCTGAATATATCTCAAGACTTATAATACTTTTGAAGGAACAGAGCAATCCGGAGCCCTTTTGTTTTTGTTTTGTTTGCCTTTCCTACCCTTTTGTATGTATGTGATCTACCTATGATGGAAAAAGCAACAAAAATAAAGTGTTAAAAAAAAAAAGACAAAGGGGGGAGGGTTTTATTCTGGACTGCTTTTATAAGAAAATTAAAGTGCGGATCATAAATGTTTATGCCAACAATGATGAGGTCAAACGCGCATTTTGTTTAATAGCCTGAGAAAATGGTGTACTGAAAACTGCATCATAGTGGGAGACCTAAATGTGGCTTTGACTAGCTTTGATGTTTCCAACAACACCTTCAAGGGTGATTGTAGCAGAGCAGCCTGTTTTGATTTTATTAACTCCTGTAATTTGGGAGACATCTGGCACATGGCACATTCCCAATACCAAGCTATTCCAGGCGACAGGTAGTTCTGGGCAAACTTAAACAGTCTAGGATAGATTATGCTTTGGTCCAGTGGTTCTTAACCTGGGTTCGATGAGTCACTCTCAGGGGTTCGGCAGACACACACTGCAGTCAAGTGAGCTGCCGCTTTAAAAATGAATGACTGTCTATTCCTTAAGGTGCGTTCACACCGAGCGCCCCGTTCGGTGTGAACGCAGCATAACTGTACGGTGGCTTGGGTAGCCCAAAAAGCACGGAGAAAGCTAAAACTTATGCTGCGTTCAGCAGATGACAGCAGATGTCAACGATGAATGAAATCATTGAACTTCAGCAGAGCCAGCTTCAACAGCAACTCTTCGGAACAACAACGCTCTCAACGTTTTGGTGTCACCAAATCGTACCATACTCTCGTATTGCCAAGAAAGCCCTTGAGATACTCACACCGTTTGTTACAACGTACCTTTGTGAGCAATCCTTTTCGAGGATGGTGGACATGAAAACTAAGAAAAGGAACAGACTTTGCTGCGAAAATGATATGAGAGTGGCACTTGCCAAGGTGAAGCCGCGCATTTCTGAACTTGTATCTGAAAGGCAACAGCAAAAGTCACATTGATTTGCAGTAAATATAGAGTTATGTTTTTGTGTGAAATTCATGTTTTGTTTGTCGACAAACCGATTCTCACAGCATCGTACGAAGTTGCGTACCTGATCGCAAATCATTCATTGAGTTATGTTTTTGTGTGAAATTCATGTTTTGTTGGTTTTGTTCTTTGTGATTTTGTGTGCAACTGATGCATGGTTCATTTTGTGCACTAATAAAATATATACCTATGTTTTGAAGAAATCATATTTTATTTTTCCAATTACGAAGGGTTCGGTGAATGCACTGATGAAGCTCGCAGGGTTCAGTACCTCCAATAAGGTTAAGAACCACTGCTTTGGTCTCTTTTAATTTGGTACATCATATAGAAAATCCAAATTTTATAACAAACTCTTGGAGCGACCATTCGCAGCTCACTTTTTTCAACTCGAGCCTTGCACAGGATCCACAGCTCGTCAAAGCTGTGTCCACTCTTCTCAGAGGCGGCGTATGATTTAAATTTTGTGACAAACTTAAGCAAATGGTGGGAACAACTCAAAGGCAGAATCAAAAGAAAATGAATAAATTTCAGTAAGGAAAAAAGATCGAGGGAAAACTTTAAAGAAAAATAATTGCTTAAGTGTTTACATGAAGAAATTCAAAAATTAGATCTGGACAAAGGTGAGACTACAGATGAGTACGTATATTTAAAAAGAGAGCTAGATTTAATTGAAAGCAAGAGATGTAAAGGTGCTGCAATACGGAGCAAAATCAGATATCTGTTTGAAGGGGAGAGATGCTCGGCTTTTTTCCTGGGTCTAGAGAAACAAAAGCAAGAAAAAACTGAGTCAAGAACTAATAAATAAAGAAGGGAAAAGCATTAAACAAACAAATCCTGAATGTGGCCCAGCATTATTACAAATATCTGTTTTCAAGCCAAGGCTCGGATGCTGAGGCTGCAGGTGAAGTGCTGGCAGCCAAAAATAAGTGTTTGGAGAAGGAAAACAGTGATGCGTGCGAAGGCCCCCTCGTCCCTAGCGAGATAAACACTGCGATAGAGGGTCTTAACAAAATAAAAGTACCGGGAGTGACGGACTCACCTCAGATTTTTATATTGCTTTTAAGGATTTGTTAACACCCATTTTAGCAGCTGTTTTTAAGTACATGCAGGCATCTCAGAGAGTCCCTGACCCATGGCATCATTACGATTTTTTATAAAAACAAAGGATGTAAGAGGAGTTCAGATAACTACAGGCCAATGAGTCTCCTGAATACCTACAAAATCCTGAGTCATAGGGTTGATAGTCGGGACCACGCAGACCTACAGTGTGCCGGCCACGATATAGCCGACTCCATAATCACAATAAAGGATACAGTAAGGGTCATGGGTCAAAAGGGCGGAGTTTGGTTGGGCATAGACTTAAACAAGGCATTTGACAGGATGGAACACTTGTTCTTGTTCTGCACCCTGGAAAGCTTTGGCTTCGGGGCCAATTTTATTGGAGGGGTCAGGCTGCTGTACTCTAGGGCAACAAGTGTGGTTAAGTGCAACGGCCACCTCACAGACGCGTTCCCCTTGGGCAGGCGGATCAGGCAGCGGTGCCCTTTGTTCTCGCTGCTCTATAGCATCGTGGCGGAGCCCCTGGCCTCCCTCGTTGTTAGCGACCCAGAAATCAGAGGGATCAGCCTTTCCAGCAGCGGCTTGGTTAAAATAATTACATTTGCGGACGACATATAGTGGGGGAAAGTTCAGTGGACATCGATCGCCTCTGGAGCCAAGGTGAACGAGAGCAAGTCGGAGGTCATGTTCCTGGGGAGGGAGGCCAATTGTAAAAATGAATGGGGATACAAAAAAGTGCAGACGCTGCGGTCTAAAACGCTTTCTCCTCTGCGACTTCTCTACCCGAGGGGTAACAGTAACAAAACCAGAAACAGACGGTTTGGTCGCATCCCCTGCAGCCTGATCCTCAGCCCCACAGCTCACCAGACCCAGAGAGGTCACTGCAGAAACTACCGGTGGGGTCGGCAAAATGAGGAAACCCTTGCCGGCTAAACCATCTACAACTGCAGATTTAAGTTCCAGTTTATGGAGAGAGGTTGAGACAGAGATGCCATAGTGCAAAGCGAGAGCAAACAAATCAAAATCAAATCACCTCCATAAAACTACGGTAACTAACAGCACCAACCAGCAGCGAGAGTGGTGGTATTAGTACAGGGTGTCACACACACAGAAAGAGGTCTGGCTTCAAACAAACCTCCCCAGGTCCTACTCAACCCCCCACTCCACCTGCCTGTCTTCTGAGGCGTACCGGGCTCGAGAGATTTGCTCCCCTCCCCAGGATTACCTCAAAAATAAGAAAGGAAAAACAATAAAAGAGTGTTCGATGGAAAGGCTGAAACAGCCAAGCTGAACACTCACCCTGACTTTCCTGAGGAAGCTGTTACACTTAACAAAAAACCAGACAATGGACACCCACACACCAATACTCACCACAGAAGCCACTGGAGATGTTCAAACAACCCTTGTTCAACAATCTAAAACTACAACAATTCCCCAAACTCCTTCGTATCCCGGACGAGCCCCCAAATATGTTACGTCCCGGTGGGGACCAGGGAGTAACAGTTGATGGTAAGTGGTCGAAGGAAGAGGGGGCAACGCCGGTTGAAAGAAAGAAAACTGTTTATTAACAAAAAGAAGGCAATGGCAACAAAAGAACACTGCTCCGCAGAGAATCACACAAAAACCATCAATCACTCAATCAAGCAATCACTGCAAGTAGCACCTGAAGAAAAGGGGAGAGGGAGGAGAGAACAGCATCGCCACAACAAAATACAATCTCACATGTAACAATGGCTTTCATCATTCCTAAGCTCACCGATCATTTTCTTTTCAATTTTATGCTAACGTATACTACATTTCAGCAGTAAATATTAATCTTTCTACTGCACTACATTTGTGATCCTTATAGCCACTTTGTACATTCTGATTTGACATTTAAAAGGAAGTGAGTCGTGGAGTGATTTGTTTGAGAGTGCATGGCACATGGCTGGATTTTCCTCATCTTCTTCGCCTTTTCTCTGAGAAATACCGACTTTTAGTTCAGTTTTCTTTGTTTTTTTTTCCCCAACAGTGTTTCACTGTCTTTTTTCTACTTTTTTTTTTTTTTTTGTTTCTCATCCCCTTTCTTGGGATTTTTTTTTTTTTCTTTAAAACATGACGGACCAACACATAAAACAAACACGGAACGGCAAAACGGCAACTGAGACGGACAACGGACTAAAAATTAATTCAAAGATGGTAAATGAGAATGCTGAAAAAGAAAGAGATGACAGAAAACTCACAGTGAGTGTTGAGCTGGAGGGAGAAAACTCCATAAGCGCAATGGAACTAATGAGATGTGTGCGAGAGCTCTGCGGGGGTCTGATGGCCTGCCGTTTTCTCAGCACAAATAAGTATGAATTGACGATGAGCCATCCGAAGGGGAAGGAGAGACTGCTGGAGGGACTCAAGATCGGCGACACCAGAGTGCATGCGAGGGAGATCAGCAATGACGAGCTTGTGGTGTCCTTCCTGAATCTTCCATTCTACATCGAGGACAGAGAGATCCTGGAAAAGCTGCAAGGCTGGGGAGTATCGGCGGCATCCCCAATCAAAAGAAGGATGTGGCCAGGGACAAAGATTGCAGATGGAACCCGTTTTCTGAGGGTAAAATTTAATGATCATGTACAGTCACTGCCATATTCTACCAAATTTAGTACAGCTTTGGGTACAGAATATTTCCGCGTCATCCATGACAAACAAATTAAAGTGTGCAGGATGTGTGTACAGCCGGGGCATATCCTGCGTGAATGCCCCGAATTCAATTGCCATAAATGCGGTGTACAGGGACATTACGCAAGAGAATGCGGACAAAAAAAACCCCCAGATGCACACTCTGCCACAACGCAGAAAAAATGTGCATATGTAATAAAAGCGAGAGTGAGGAGGATGCCATTTCAGCGTCAGAACAAGAGTGTAGTGATGCAAATGGCGAGGGTGATATAAGCGGAGAAGCAAATGGAAGGGAAATGGTGTTGAAACAAAATGTTATTGGTGCAGGTGGAGAAGCTGAAAAGCCCTCCACTAAAGCGCAAGTGAGAGTGAAACCTGGGAGAGATAGATGCGTTGAGAAGCTGGTATCCAGCACAAACGGCACGTGCGTAATTACGCACGGGGAAAAGCGGGGGGAGAGTGTGGGGGGAGAAACGAGGCTCCTGGAAAAAACAGAACCTCCCCCGTGCTCTGTAACGGCAAAGACAGACACACCGACTGTCTTACCTGATATCGAAGGCAGCCAAGACACTCCCTCCTCGCTGCAACCCCGTTAACCCATACAAGTATTGACTCTGACTCTGAGATGGACATCTCTCAAATAAATCAAATAAGGAAAAGGCAAACAAATGATTGGCAACTACAGAAAAAATCCAAAAGAAATAAGAACAGGAACAATAACTAATGGCAAAAAGTAAACACATTCTCTCTCTTTTTTTCTACATGGACATCAATCTCTCGCTTAATGTCTGTGGGCTCCGCAGCCATGAAAAAATGGACAGTTTCTTCAGTTCAGTACAAACGGACATCATTTGTATCCAGGAAACAAAGTGGGACAGGGAAAGTGTGGATTATGCAGCTAAACAGTGGGGAGGGTTAATCCACACGTCTTTGGGGATAGGGAAATCTGCTGGAGTAGCAACACTATTCAAAAAAGGCTCTGTGGCAGATGTCAAGTGTATTTACAAGGACAACTGTGGAAGGATCATTATAACAGATTTCAAATGTGACAATAAAGAATACAGACTCATCAACATGGTCTCTCGGACCTGGGGCTCTGGCGGGAACAGGAGCAGGGGGACGCTGCGACCCAGCCGGGACTGGAGTTGGCCATGGCGCCGACGGGACGGGCGGTGCAGGAGTCGGCCGGAGCGCCGACGGGTCAGGAGGTGCAGGAGTCGGCCGGAGCGCCGACGAGTCAAGAGCCGGCCGGAGAGCGGGTCGGCCGGAGGAAAGCCGACTGGTCAGGAGGTGCAGGAGTCGGCAGGAAAGCCGCAATCCGTGACAGTAGCCAGTTAATACCTGAGCCTTTCCAGCGTTTCGTAAATCTTGTTTCTCTGTCTGCCTGTGATTTTTGACCTTTGCCTGATTTTGACCTGCCCTGTTTGGATTCTGTGTTTTGGATACCTTTGCCTTGGACTCTGTTCCGACTTTTGGATTTTTGACCTCTGCCTGCCTATTTGACTACGAGACTGTTTTTGCCCTTTGGATTGTTGCTTGAGAACTTTAATAAATCTACTCTGAACCAAGAGCTGTGTGGCTGCTAGTGGGTCCTTTTCTACTGAATCCTTAACAGTACGATCTGGCCTACTGTCACGGATTGCGGTGTGGACCCAAAAGCAGAACGACCAGGAGACGGATAAAGTTCTGGAGCTTTATTCAAAGCTGAGAACTCAGCAGACAGACAGGCAGAATATGACTCACAGAGGGAAACAGGCAGGGGATCAGGCAGACGGAAACCAGAGGAAGCGGAGGCTAAACTCGGGGTCGGGGACAGAAGGCTGAGTCGTTGACCGGGGCACAGGCAAGGCAGGGAAGTCCAGACAGGCAGGCAGGGTCGGCAACGGGAAGTCAGTCCAAGGGAAATTGCTGGAAGGTCTGACATGAATGCAGAGAACGATCTGGCAGTGAGTGTGTGTGAGACTGGTGTTTAAATACTGCAGGGTGTAGGTGCAGCAGAGTGAGCAGGTGGGAGGGATTGTGCTGATGAGGTGGGTGTGGCAGACAGGTGCACTGCATGAGGTTGATTAGGTGAGAGAGGGAGAGTGTGGTGAGAGAGAGAGGGCTGGGCTGTGAGCTGAGAGAAATAGTGCAGGAAGAGTGAACAGGTGTGACTGTGACACTCTTATTCCTACCTAACCCTACTATGGCTGCCTCTATTTCACCTATCCCAATCTCTCCTTCACACATCTGCTTAGCATCATCATTCATCCTAGACTCCATCTTATCCACTACATGTTCCATGCTCTCTTCATCAACCTCTTCTTTCCTAAATAGTTCACTGTAAAATTCCTCTACTCGTTCAACTATCCCTACAAAATCTGTTATTTTTTCTCCATTCTTCCCTTCAACCTGCTCCAAATAATTACTTTTCTGTTTCATCTTCTCTAACCCTAAAAAGAACCCTGTACATTTCTCCCCCTCAATCACATATCTAGCCCTACTTCTAACTATTGCTCCCATGCACCTCTTCTGCTCTATCTCCTCTAGCTCATCTTTATTTTAATAAACTTTTCTAATCCATACCCTACCTCCCGGTCAACCCTCTCTGCTTCTCTAGCTAACTCTTCCCTTAGTCTCCTTTCCCTCTCTCTTTCCCTTCTTTTCCTGCCTCTACTGTAACACATACTCAAGTTGTGTATCTCCTCCTTCATCTCCTCCCACCATCTCCCCATACATACTCTCATTCTTTCTCCTCATTATACAATCCCTCACTTTTTTCTTGTATTTTTCGTCTTTGAGCAACATCTCATTCAGGCACCACACACCTCCCCCCCTTCTCTAAAAAAACGTTGCCCTAAATTAAATTTTAACACCATGTGATCACTAAGAGCAGTTACCCTGTACTCTATTTTACCTATTTTACCTGCTAAGCTCTCAGTACTCAAAACTAAATCAATTCTACTCTGTTTTAATTCCCCTCTCACCACTTCTTGAAAATACCCTCCCCTCTGGATTCTTATCCGTCCACACATCAGTCAGACCATTCACTCTCATAACTTCCTTCAACACTCTTCTGGAAGAGTCACTCTTGAAGCACACACTCGTAGATGCATCTAGCCTTCCACACCACACATTAAAGTCACCCACAATTATACATTCACTCCCACACATTCCCCCAATTCTCTCAAAGAACTCCCTTCTCTCCTTTTCCTCATTCGGTGCATACACATTCAACAATTTGAAATCCTTGCCTATGTGCTCAAAAGTAATCCCTATCACTCTCCCATCACCATCATCCTCACATTTCCTTACATTCTCAACTTCTCCCCTTTTAACTAAAATAGCTACCCCCCTTGAATGGTTTTCTCCATTGTTCACATACACTTCTCCCATCCACTCTCTCTTTATCTCTTGCAAACATATAATGCTCGCCTCACATACCATCAGGGTTTGCAGTCTCCTGTTTCCAGTCTTAAGCCCATTTGCATTGAAGGAGACAACAGACCCCATTAATAGTATACATGAAAGGAAAATCAACAAGATGGCATTTTGCATTTCACTTTTCCCTTTCTAGCCTCTTTCCTCCCAAGTGGTCGTTTCTTATTTGCCAATATTTCTGGGGCATTATCCTCATCACTGCCCTGTATCATCAGCTCTTCTCCTCTAACCTCCCCTGCCTGTCTCTCCCCACCAGCCTCCCCTGTACCGTTTCCTCTGTCTTCACTCTCCCCCTCAGTCATCTCACTCTTTTGCCCGTTCTTCCCCCCTCCCCCCTTGCCCTCTAACTTTTTGCTTGGCTCAGTTCCTTTACTCACTGGCCTCCGATCACTGTCCGAGCTGCTTCCACTTCTCCCTGTCTCGTCACCCGCCTCCTTCTCAACTTCCTCCTCTCGGTCCTTCTTCTCCTCCTCTTCCATCTTCTGCTCCTCGTCGTCCTCTTGACTTTCTTCTCCCGCACTGCTGCCTTCCACGCCGTTCAGCTCAGTGTTGATTTCCTCCTCTTGTCCTTCTCCTCTCTGCTGCTCCTCCTCTCCTTTCTCCTGCTCCTGCTGAGATGTATCATGGCTCTCTCCTCCTCCACCGTCTTCTCCTCTGTCCTTCCCCTGGGCACACTCTCTAGCATAGTGTCCCTGCATGTGACATCTGTGACATCTGAAGTCAGGACAGTCCCTCAAGATGTGCCCCGGCTGTATGCAGTCTGCAGACCTTGACCTGACGGTCATGGATGAGTCTAGTCCATCGGGGGACTGGAGTGTATCTCACTCCCATTCTACTTGGTGAAAGTTGTTCTAACTGAACCAGACTTTTACCATGGCTCGCCCACCACCACTGGTCCACTGACCACTGACCTGAAGAGTAAAATCTCGTATATGCAATATGACGATCATCGTCTTACATCTATCAGTAGGACATTCAAAACAATGGGATCCATTTCCCTTTTCGTTCGGATCTAGGTCCGAGTCCGCTTAGCATAAGGAAGAATATGTACTACACAGTCATGAACCAGTACAATGGGCGCAGATTTCTCAACCAAGATGGCAACTGCAGCCACTGACCTTAAACAGCCCGGCATACCACAGACAACAGGTGACAGTCGATACGAGTAGTACACAACAGGGCGATAGTGTGACCCATGTTTCTGGACCAGGATGCCTGTAGCAAATCCCTCTCTTTCATGCACATGTTTATGAAATGGCAGACAACAGTCCGGCAGACCCAATGCAGGGGCTGATGTGAGTGCACGTTTCAAATCCTGGAACGCTTTGTGCATACTCTCAGTCCATGCACCAGAGGAGGAGCAGACTGCATTGTGGCTGCACATAAAACGTCCATTGCAGCATAATCAAAAATCCAGTGCCGGCAGTAATTTGCCATCCTGAGAAATGAGAGTATGTCCTTTTTTCTCACAGGGGGAGCCATGTTAGCGAGCAGCTTCACTCTTGCAGGTGATAGGAGACGCTGTCCATCCCGTAGAACATGACCCAAGTATGTGACCTCTGGCAGACAAAACTGCAATTTAGCTAATGAGGCTCTGTGGCTGCACTCAGCCAGTCTTTGCAGGAGCAGAATAGAGTCTGAATAGCAAGTGTCTTTTGAGGGAGAGGCTATCAACAGGTCATCAGCATACTGCAGGAGAGTACTTCCCCCTGGCAACTGCAAATCTTCCAGATCACGTTTTACCGCTGCTGCGTACACCGTAGGGCTATCATCAAAACCCTGGACCAAACGGGTCCACTTGTGTTGTTTACCTTTAAAGGTAAAGTCAAACAAATACTGTCTGTCTGGATGCAAAGGGATTGAGAAAAATGCTGAGCACAAATCAATGACTGTGTAATGCGTGGAATTTGAAGGCAGAGAGGCCAGAATGGAATTTGTATCTGGCACATTTGGAGCCATTGGTACTACAATGTTGTCCATTCATCTGGAAGGTTTGGTTTTGGAATGGGCAAAAATGGGAATGCTGCAAGGGCTGGTGGTTTGAACTACCACACCTAGATCTAGCAGAGATCGGATTACACCTTCAATGCCTGCTATTGCTCTCTGAGACAAGTGGTACTGTTTAATCACTGGCAGCTTAGCATTAGCTTTGAGTGTCACTCTATGAGGTTGAGCAGAATTTACAAAACCCACATGATTCTTATGTTTAGCCCATAAAAAGACTGGTACTTCAGAAAGATCTGAAGGGGGTCCATACATTACTGAAAGAGGTGGCTGTTGTAAGACAATGCAGTTTCTTCACTGAGACTCAGCATGAACAGTCCGTCACCAAGGTCTGGTATTGTTTGGGTTTGAGATGCTGCTGCAGCTTCTCTCTCACTGACTGGCACTGTGCCATCATTTTTTAAACCTGCTTTGGCTCATAACCTGGTGTGACTGCTAGAGTGACATGTGGAAAAGAATCCTTAACTTTAAACAATTCACTCTGAGTGTTAGACAATTGAATAGATAAAGCACACCCTTGTGGACCCACAATCATAAACTGCTCACACTTATGTTGTATATGTATTTAAAAATGCATCAGTAAATGTTTGTATTCTTCTGAAGGATTAAATGCAGCTGTACAATGACAATGTAAGACAGGTCTCATAGCAGATATCAATGTGGCGCATGCTGGTGTTGTTTTGGCAATGTATCGAATGTGTGGCACGGTGAAGGCATGTAGCAAATTGAACTCAGGTAATGTCCAGCAATACAAACAGTCAACAGTGGATTGAATAAACTGAACTGCCTGCATAGCCCTGTCATCAGGAGTGCACAGAATGGTAGCATGCAATTTACATAACAAATCTCTCCCCATCAAATTTATTGGGCTGTTATCAGAGATCAAAAAGGAATGTTGCACATCTGAACCTTCAATTGTAACTTTGGATTTCTTAGACACTGGCTCTGCAATAGGAATGCCTGCACACCTACAGTAGTTACAAAGCTATTTGTTGGAGTACATACCTGCTCAGCTGCTTTTACAGCAGAAAGAGTAGCTCCACTATCTACCAAAATATCAACTGTAGTACCATTAACTTCAACGGGCATTGTTGACTGCTTCTTTTGCATCAACCTGTAACCAATCGCGCAGAGTTTTGGTTTCAGGCCACTGGCCATCCTCTGTAGGATCAGGGAAACAAAACTCCTCTTCAGTACGTAAAGGTTATCAGCTGTATCACATCTGGCACCAGGCAGTTGTAAACAGAACACACCTGTGCCAGCCAAACCAGATATTAATCTGGTCGGCTGATTGGAATAAGGGCTTTCATAGTCATGTCCATCATTTCAGATTGAGCCCAGGGTTTACAGACAGACATTGAACCTATCATAATTTTAGGTGCCCGAAAGGTTTGTGTTTTGGATCTAGTGTCGTGTTTTTTTCTCCGGTGGATGTGCCTGCTTCCTACAATGGTGAGGTGGTAATTCGGCCTGTACTCCTCCCTGTCTTATTGTGGTGTCTGCTACGATAGGTCGATCGGGTAGCTCCTCCCCTTTGGGTGTCTGTACTTCACCCTCGCCATCTGAGCCAGTAGCTCCTCCGCTTGCACCCTGGTCAGCTTGCTCTCTTTCCCTCTGTTTCTGTGCCAGAACAGCAGCAGCATACTAAATTAAATCTTCCTCTGTCTTTTTCTGCTCTGTCCCTGTTGCCTCAGCTTGTTTTTCTGTACACAATTTAGGGTAGACTGGAAGTAGTAATTTGTCTGTTAAGCATTCTGAAAGTGGCAGCCTGACCTCGGCTATAGTTGCTATTAGACACTGTGGGGCCTGAGTTTTACCTTGGCGCTTCACCCAACCATACATCATCTCTTTAGCACATGCTTCGATATCATTAGCATGACTCTGTTTGATTATCGTCATTTCTGCAGAGCTAGTTTGGAACACAGCTTCCACTAGTGGCATATGACATGCAGCAACATATTTAGCACTTTGTTCTATTACCTCTCTCAACTCTTTCGAACACCATTCGTAGTGTTTGTCTTCCGTACGCACAGCACAATGCTGATAAGCCACTGCCAGCCACACTTTCATACAGTCTTTCATGTATTTTAAATCCCAGGCTGGATTTCCAGTACTTGACTTTGTGTTCATGTCAGCTAATTGCAGCTTACTTTTTTCAAACGACCCTTCATATGGCCACTCTGACTTTGTCCATTCACACATAACCGCAGTGAAAGAAAACACATGATTCCACCCTTCTTGTCTACCCACTATTCCTGCAGGCATTTGTGGGGAGAACATGGTTTTGAACACCCTCACTTGTGGGATCTTTATGATTCTGTAACATTCTGTGTGTTTGCTGGAGAGAGTCTCCTTGTGCTTTCGCATCTTTTCTTTCATGTCTTGGTAAAGTTCTATTATCTGTTCTTACGTTTTGTGAATTAACCAATTGTGTCTGAGCCTCTGCTGTGGACTTGGTTGATGCATTACCCAAACTGATAGCATACCCATTAAAACATTAATACAGTAATACAGTAATACATCAATACATTTTCATTGCATCAAGAGTCTCCACACTTCTCACATTTTCCTGTTCTTATTCAGTGGTGGTGATTTTGAGATAAGTGAAAACTCCGAAAGTTTTCACCTTGTGTACACAATTCATATTCGGCGCCTTGGCCTCTGAGCCAGTAGCATAACAGAGCCTCCCCTTCCCGACGGACACAGCTTCACCACAGGTCTTGATTAACCGAAATAAGCCTCTTTCAGCTAATCCCAGAACGTCTTCCCACGGGTTTAACCTCACTGTGGGTTTTGTCTGTGTCGGGCGCAACCCTATGTTGCCCCGGAAATAAACCACCCAGTTGTGGTGCTGTGGGGCAAAATCCTCACCACAGTCTTTATCTCCAAAATCCACCACCCATTGCAAACTAACACTTTAGTTTTTACCTATTTCGTCAACTTTAGTACCAATTATTGAATTTTTTTTAGCTCATTGATTTCTGTATTTTCTGCTTCTTTCAAAATTTGTCAATTTTGGTTTGAGCCTTGGCAGGCCTTAGATGAACCTATTTGTAGAAAATACACATCTGTTCTTTATGATTCCGTCAAACGCAGACATGGTTAGGCAAAATAGAGAAATGCATTTACCAGTCTTTGTTGTATTGGAGTCCTGTTTGTGACGCCAATTTGTAATGCAAATCTTAGAACTAGTTCCCTCGAGACAGAAGAAGTTTCGGCAGACCCGGATGTCTTAAGCAGTAACCTTTATTGTTTCTCGATCGAGGAGAACAGGGAATACATCTACCTTTGCTGTGCTAGCAACAACATAGCCTCTGTACAGTCTCTCTTATCCAGCGTCTCCAACCAGGCGCCAGCCTGTTGAGTCTAAACCGAATACACAATGTTTCTAGCTGACCTTGGCCTACCAGCTGCCCTAGCCAGCTCGGCCCTATCGGACACATAGAGTGAGACAGGCGAAGAGAGACAGACAGTTGACCTGACCTATAAAGCCCTGTCTTAAGTTACCTTTAACCTACATGAGGGAAGTTTAACATACAATAAGGAAAATTCCTTCACAATTATTATAAAGTATTGTTATTGTTGTTATTATTACATTTTTATATATAATTTATTATATCTTATGTGTTTGTTCTTATTTATTTATTCATTTTTTGGTTATCACACTCATTATTAGTCATAATTATATTTATTTATATATTTTTGGGGGATATTGAGGTACTTTTTCCTTTCAAATAACCCCCCGCAAACACAACTTTCCCTGCGGTGCTCCATCCCGTACCAGGCTGGGTCACTGGTTATATCATAACTGACTGTTAATCGCCCCCTTCAACTAAAACAAAAAGCAGGCTGTTTTTTTTTTAGAAGGGATAAACCCACAATGGGCCAGCCCCCTCCTTAAAGGGTCTTGGGCAATCCAAAGCTGAACAAAAAGTAAAAAAAACAAGCAAAACAAAACAAAAACAACATGAAACGACCTATTCAAAATATTTGCATCTAATTGGTTTCTTAATAAACAAATACAATGTGCAGGAGCCAGAAAACACCAGGGAATGCACTGCTATGCTATCATGTTAGTTTAGCTAGGACTCAACAGTCGGTCTTAATGTAACACTCAAGTAACAACTTAACTACTGCATGAAACAGAATTAACTTCACCAAACAGAATGGGTAAAACATTGTTTCCAAGTCATTTCTATGGTGTTTTGTGTACTTTACATGTCACTAACCTGAGAAAACGTAAAAAGGATGAGGTAGGCAGACGTGAAAGGTGTCTAGAGCTATGGCAATACGTAGCAGGAGCACATTTAAGTGCAGGGTCTCAAGTCAAATCCACAACTCTTCACTGCCTCCTACTGTCCATAGGTTAGAACACAAGGCTCAAGATGTTAGTTTTATAGATCCCTCTATTTTAAAGTTCTTTCTAAATAAGACATTGAAAGTTCAAGAAATAACCAAAACCAAAGAAATGAATCATATTAATTATTTATCAAATAAACAAAATATACTTTGATATAGTGAACCAAAGCAGTCAAAAGTGTGTGTAAGATGTGCAGATAATGATTCTAATATTCCAGGAGTTATTGACCAGTTGATTGTTAAAGCACCACAGTCTGGTCGATGGCAACTGCATTTCATTGTGCAGTCTTGCATTGACATAACAAGACCCCCTGTGTCTGTTGTCTGAAGACACATAGAGATTGCTATGGCTATTCACCCAACAACAACCTTTTGTGCTAGTCAGAGGTTGTACTTTGAAACGACCACCCAGGCTTTGCTGTGCCTGAGTCTGTATACCTAGGGTAATCAGCAGGGTTGGTTTAAGGAGGGACAGGGAAGAGGGACCTTATAAAAGATCTGGGTAGAGGTGCTGCCGTATTAGTCAAGACTGAGAGGGCTGAAAAACACAGAAGAAATAATTTTCTTTAGCCCATGATGGGTTACAGGCAGCTGTGTCTGTTACTGCTGCTGAGCAGCTACACGTTGGCTCGTAAGTAGGAATCCAATTTGATTCAAAATGACTTCATCACGATACAATTTGTAGATAATAATTAGTAATTAAGTAAGACATTTTCCTCAGCAGACATTTTGACCATTTTTCATCATTGCACAGGTGTAATTAATGGTGGCTCTGTTCTGTTCAAGTAAACCAGCATGAACAATACAAGGAACCTAAAACTATAAATGGAATTTGGCCATTATCTACAACTATGCTTTTCGTGTAGAAATGTCTTCAGTGTAAAAGGCCTATATAGTTGTGATAGTTCCAGGGTCCTACAATTTTGCATGCCCTGGTTTTCTGTGCAAAGTAAATGGAAAAGAAACATTAATAGTGGCCCACCTGTGATTTTCCTACTGTGACAATTCAAGGCATTGAGACAATTACGAATACTTTTGACTCAATCTTTGAATTTATATTTCTTAATATTTTATATTTCATTTTTAAGTTTAATATTACCCTTACATACATAAATCAAGTCCTTGGTTAAAAAAACCAGACACAGTGTATGACAAGGTACAGATCTTTGTTCAAACAAAATGTTTTTATTCAACAGCTTACAATAACAAATAAAGCATAAATAATAGGAAAAAACTGAAATGAAAAAAAAGGTAACAAGGAGCGTATATAATCCCACCCTGACCCCCACACCCACCCAATTCTCCTGTAAATCTTTTACACTGTATACCACATATTACGTCACCAAAAATGTACTCTTGCCCTTGTCTTTAGAAGAATTCACCATTTCTGTACTTCAACGTCTGAATATTTATTTATTATCAGAATAAATAATGTCCTTAACTTATGCTGATAATTCATTTTTATGACCCTTCATTCTTTTTTTGTTTTCCAGAGGAAGGCAATGACCGTAATGAACTTACCTCAACGTGTCTGTGTAAGTTTCTATCTACACATCAGTTATCACATTCAATGTCAATTACTCAATCAACACAACTTTCAAAATCCTTTTCTGCAGATATTTAAATAACTATCCTGTAGTTTTTTGATCAAAATAGAAAAATGAGAATGCTTTTACAATATAAAAGGCCCCAAATTGATGTAATTTTAACACTCTGGACTTTGCTAGTTCTTCATAGTGGCTTGACAGTGTGGATGGCTGGATACGTGTGTACATGCATAGGGTAGATAGAGGAGGGTAAGTGGTATGTTGTCGCAAACAGACATATTGACCTGGTAGCAGATCGATGGTGGCTGTGCTAAACTAATAAACACATGACTCGTTTTCAGTCGATAGAAGCAGGAGCTGATGGACTCTTGCTCCTGTGCTGTGTATGATTCACTGCACTAGCAGTTGTTCACAGTTGGAAACATCATTTAGCTCCTACTGGGTACAAAACTTGCTACCATGTGATGATGTGGAGCCTTGACTGTGAACAAAATGATCCTATAGGTGTCACATAATAAGATGACCTCATCTTTAAAGGCAGTGATGACTTGACATTTTTTGATCAGCACCTAGATCTTAGAGAGTCAATTTTTCAGTATTGTGATTCCATTTTTCTTATTGCAGTGGCATCCAGATTCAAGACCTATAAGAAATATGTGTACAAGTACACCACAGGGATCAGAAGTGGTGTGGTGGGCACTGCCAACCTGAAGAACGGCCCTCAAGTCTCCTGTCAGGTATGTGCCTGTTAATGTGTTCCACTTTATCACTTGATAAACAAAATGGTCTTATCTGAGCTCCCTCTTGGCTCCCCCTTGACCATGTGTCTGCTGTCACATATCTTTAGGTAGAGATCGAAGTCCCCCAGACGTGCAGCTTCGTCATGCACACCAGAGACTGTGCTCTCAGTGAGGTCTCTGTCAATGATCCCCAGGGCCAACCGGTCTACAGGCAGAGTCTCGGCTCTGAGGCCTTCCAGGCTGCCATGGAAAAGTTAGTGCAAAACATTCTTAATGGGATCTGTAACATATACAATAGTACAGAGTCTGGGAGGTGACAGTTATTTTTATAATGCCCGCATAATTAAGTCACACGTGCTTTACTAAAACACATTTCCCGGGCTAGATAACCTTCTGTGTGGAGTTTGCAACTGTTTATTGTGTAACTCCCTGCAATGAAAAATCAGCGAAAGGAATGTAGAAATATAGAAGGTGATCTGAATAAGATTTGGACCACATAGGACAAATTCAAAGTAAATACAATGTCTTCGGTTCTGGCTTGGGACACTTTCATATATGGTCATACATTTGATTCAAACAATACATCAGATTTGTGGCAATGCATAGTCAGTGTAAACAGTTGTAATTCATGTGACTTTTATGTGTTTCTTATGTGACAGTTGTTGTGATGAAGTGTTTATTGGAGAGACAGAGAGATGTTAGAGCTTCGACTGCCATTTTTTTATAATTGAACATTAATCCTTCTGGTGTGAACATAGTGTGAGCCTATTCTGAGTTAATGGCTTATCTTGACCCAGGAACCCTCTGAAGTTCACTGTGGAGGAAGTCACCAGTGTCCGACTTTACCCTGAGACAGACGAGCCAGTCAACCTCCTCAACATTAAGAGAGGAATTGTTTCCGCTCTCATGGTGCCAGTCATGGAGGATGAACAGAACAGCATCATGGTTGGTATCTTCTCACCAAATGTGACTTCTCTAAAAATGTGCCAGAAAGGGCACAACAAGGCGATAGCATTAGGGTCTGTAGATGAAGACACATCATTTTCGATGTAGTGCATAGTCTCTTGTGGGTAAACTTGGTTGTTGCATCAGAAAATGAGCAAACATTACAAAACATGAAAGCTAATATGAAAAGTAAAAGGAGAAGTTAATGCAAATGAAAATGAAATGTCAGTAAAAAAATATATATTTGCATGAGGCTTTGTCTCCTGTGTTTCAGAGCTAATATTCATGAGCTAAATCTCTCATATGCTGTTTTTTCCTTTCAGTTTCAGAGCACACTGCACGGCCAGTGTTTAACAGACCTGGTGCATGCAAGAAGGGATGTTGTCACAGATGTGACGCTGTTCAGAGATCTGTCCCAGTGTGACCAGTTCTACAGCAGGGAACTTGTCTACAGCCCCCTGGCCCTGCTGCAAAAACTGGTGAGATGTTAGTACCTGCCTATATAGCCATTGACTCGTTACTGTCTTTAATACCATTGTATTGTGTGATGAATATCATGCCTGATTATGAAAAAAGTTGCTTTGAGAAAGAGTTATACAAAGACATGACTTTGTTAAGCCAATTAAGTATCATGTCTTTTTAAAACTCTTCTTCTTTGCTTTCTCCTCAAAAGTCAAAAGACTCCAATAGATGATGATAAAATATGATTGACTTTAACTTTCTTGGAACTTTAATCTCTGCTAACCTTAAATGGGAAAGCAATGTTTATAAAATCTTTAAGTTGGCTCGTCAGACAACATACTTTTTTGCGAAAGCTCATTTAGTGCATTTTAATATGTTTAGGTAATTTGGCTCTTGAATTGTACATTTTGCTTCTGTCTTGTCTTTTTATTTATTGTTTTTGTTTTTGTGTTAGATATAAGTATGCTGTGCTGAATGTTTTCCTTTTGTTGTTCTATGAGATCACTAAGACACGTTCCTCTCATTTGTTGTAATGGCTATTTATTGAATTCAACTTAACTATAATACTGTTGATACAATTAATGATACTTCACCCCAACAATGACAGTCTGTACATCAGTTACTCCCCCGTGTTACCTGTAATTTCTGACGAAAACATTGTTTTTCTCTCATGCCTCAACAGTGAACAAAGAATCAGAAAACAGAGAAAAGTCTTGATAAAGTAAATGGGGGCTGCATTTAACTACAACAAAACTACCAAAACATCCTTTAACAAACTCTCACACAGCTCAGAAACATAGTAAAAGACATAATTTGAAAAAAAGAAAATATGAAAATTTACAAAAATATATGATAAACAAAATAAAGAGTAATTTAAGATAAGTATGTTATCAAAGTGACAAGTGTGTATTTCATTTTTGCAATAATTCTTGTGATGTAATTAGTCACCACGAGTCACATATTACAAGTTTTCTTCAAGAATGCAGGCTAACACTGGGTGATTAATTGATATATGAATTATCATTTCATTGGTGAAGTATTCCTTTAAGATGGAAACACCTGTATGACTTTTAGCATCTATGTGAAATTTTTAAAAACTGGTTCCATCCCTGTGAATGGCCCATCAAAGTGGTTTAGAATATGTCAAAATACTTTCCTCTGTCCATATAAAATACATTTTGGTGAACAAGTTTCCAAGAATTTAAATAATATG
Source organism: Anoplopoma fimbria (assembly GCF_027596085.1). Taxonomy (NCBI): domain Eukaryota; kingdom Metazoa; phylum Chordata; class Actinopteri; order Perciformes; family Anoplopomatidae; genus Anoplopoma; species Anoplopoma fimbria. Next base: position 10,362,466 of record NC_072463.1, on the reverse strand, counting down.
AAGTCTTCTCATGTTAAAATGTTCTTGTGACTTGAATGTATAAATTAACATTAACACAAAAACATTGTGGAATTTTGTTTCCAGCATCGCCCCTTGTCTAAACTGATTACAAGCACTCAAGACTGCAAGTACCAGTTTGATAACAATGGAAAGCACATCATGGCAGCTATGTGCACAGAAAAACACATCTATCTGCCATTTTCCCACGCGTAAGTCGTCATCTCAGTGCAGATATATGTGTGTATACAGTGCACTGCTATGCATTTTGCATCACCTTCTAATTTGCCTTGCAGGGACAATGGAATGTCGTCTGAGGTGACCCAGAATCTCAGCTTTCAAAGCTCCAAAAGGATCCACAACAAAGTATTTGGTGAGTTTTCTTTTGGTAATTTTAGGTTACATCTGTTTTTGGGAGTTAATGTGTACTATGTGTCTACACAGACGTGAACCCCAGTCAGAGCAAGCCACTCAACTTTGAATACTCTGACGATAAAACTCCAGTCCAGACGAAGGATGCTGCTCTGAGCACCCTACAAGACCTCGTGGCTTTGGCAGGCACAGACCAGGGTCGGATGAGGACCAGCCTTTTCCATAAGCTGGTGTCCAGCCTACGCGTCCTGAGGAACGAGACCCTAAGCCAAGTGGTTATTGAGATGTTGGATGTGTCAGGCTGGCTCACCTGGCAGGCCCTGTTCCAGTGTGGAACCGCAGAGTGCACCAGCGCCATCTTCCAAGCTATCAGGACCAATAATGGGTTGTCACCAGAGGTGGAGGCTCTGGTCTATGGGCTGAGTCTAAAGGCTGACCCTGATGCCACACATGTCCGAGATATGCTTAGCATGGCTCAGTACAAACAGAGCAGGGTAATCATGTATGCTCTAGCCAACACAGTCAAAAAGTAAGTCAAATATTATTTCTGGCCTTCATAAAACGGATAGTTATGACACACCATCCTTTTTTTCAATATTGCTATATTTATGTTTATATATTCAAAATGTAGAAGACCTGTTAAATTGGAATTAAGCTAAGCAGGACATAAACATATTTTTCTTTGTAAATTCTACAGGTGGGAAACTATCAAATGGAACTTTTTAACACAATTTTCATCTCAACCAGAGCATGTAATAAGCATATATATTCCATATCTCTGGTCCACAGGTTCCATAAAGCAGAGGTTACTCCAGTGGTCACAGATGTGTCAAAGTTCATGGAAACACTCTTAAATGACTGCTCGGGAGAAACCCTTGATGAAGATTCTGACTTTCCTGCTGATCCCAAAGAGATGGTCTTCCTTGTACTGAGGGTACTAATCATTCAAGCATCTAACTAACTGTATTTCTGGATTGACTCAGCTCTTGTCGGGGAATCTGGCTCAGGGCTGCCCCCAAATGAATATATTTTTTGGATCTCCAGGTTGTTGGTGTCATGGGTCAAGCCATGCAAGCTGTGAGCCCCAGCCTGATTTCTTCCATTTTGCGGTGTGCTAAGAAAACCGACATTCCATTATCAAACCAAAAGGCAGCTATACAGGCCTTTCGGCTGATGGATATTAATAATGAGGTACAACAACTTCACACTAACACATTAAATACAACGTGTCACTGTAGGGTGATGATGACCATAGCATATGTTGTGCTGTTATTTACAAATTCACGTATGTACAGTATGGATGTTGAAATTTAAGATTTGGTTAACCACAGGTCAGAAACAGTTTCATGGAGGTGTTCCAGGATGCTCAGAGCCCTGTTGAAAAACATGTCGCAGCCTACCTGATTATGATGAAGAACCCAGACCAAGCCCTGGTTAGAGACATTCTTAACAATTTGGAGAATGTGAAGGACGAGCAGCTCAAGAGCTTTGTGGTCTCCCACCTGAAAAACATCCGCAACTCCGGCGAGCCACAAATGTATCAGTGAGTATTTGGCTAGCAATAGAAGCTTGTTAAAAAAACTGTGCATTAATATTCATAGCTTCTTAGCACGTGCAAATGTCTCCTGTCGTGATCAAATAATAGGAATTGTAACAGAAATCTTAAACATTATATCACTGTATGCTACTCACTTAGCAGCAAACCACAGACAAACAAAGCTAGCGACTGGTGAAGAAATTCCAACAAATAGCAGCTAAAGAGCTAGGTATTTTTTTCCTAGGAATTGCTGGAGATCAAAAGAGAGTGAATATAACATTTGTTAGGTGGCCACGTAAACAAGTGAATGGTAATGCTGCTATGTTTCTGCTAGACATAGACCACTTCTTGCTAACCTGTTAGCAATAGCAATTCTATAAGTTGATAAAAAATGTTAGCGTAGTGTGTTTCTTCTGCCCCCAAGTGACCGAAAATCAGTGAATGCAGATTTAAAGATATCCCCTTTTGTATATTGTTCTCTAATTTTGAAGCCAACCTAGGCATGTGTAGTGGGATAAGACAATGGGGCATGGAAAATTAAAGGGACAGAAACCTTTTGCCTACAGCTTCTTGATGTGAGAGAGAAAATAGAAATATTTTTGTCTTGGCACTTTGTCATCTTACTTCAACCTTCCTCTTTTCTCCTAAAGACTTAAGGAGTACATTGAATTGGCCTTGAGAGACCAGCTATCACCCCCAAACAAGGTATTTGATGGCATGTCAAGCAACTGCAAAATAGACTCTCCCTTGGGCTCAGTGCAAAGTAATATCATCTTCGATGCCACTGACACCTTGCCTAAGGAGGTGATGCTCGAGACCACTCTAAAGGTTTTTAACTACAACTATGACATTTTTGAGGTATGTTTTCAATTGCATATTTGTTATATGTGGTAAAAAAAACACACAAACTAGCTTTGTAGAGATTTTTAAACATTCATAATCTCCCACATTTAAGGTCGGCGTTGAGGGAACAGGATTTGAACCAACAATTGATGCTCTATTTGGAGAACAGGGTTTCTTCCCTGACTCCATCTCCAAAGTCATGTACTGGGCAGGTGACAAAGCCAAGATGCTCAGGGAGGTTTTGGATAGAATTGCTCCAGAAAGAGACAGAATGAAGAGACAGGTGAAATGATTTTTGGACACATCATACATATTGTGCTTGTCTGCAATACTATTTGAATGAAACCTTGCCTCTCCTGCAACATTTTACTTGGATGGAAGCTTCATTGAGCCTGCGTGGCCATAAACTTATATATATACTTGTAATATCTCTCCAGTTCCCACAGGATCTCCTGAAAGATATCACAAAAGGTGTCCAGAAGCTCATGAAAGATGTGAGTTTGTCTTCAGCCCCTGAAGCTATTGCCTATCTTCGGCTTCTGGGAGCTGAGATAGGATACATGAAGACCAGTGACATGAGAAAGATGGCTGAAACTCTATTCATGTACTATGATTTTTTCATCAGGGTGCTACCTGCCAAGGTCAGATATGTTGTTTACGTGATGTTTCCTAACATGAATTTTGCAATAAAATGAACAAAATTGAAAAACCTATGCATTTGTATGTCCACAAAACAGGGAATGTACTGACCACACACTAATCTTCCTCAGGGTGGCAGGTCTCTCAAAAAGCATTAGACTTCTGTTTAAGATTTGGTTTTAGAATCCAAATGAGCCATAACTCTCAATAACTCCTCTAATACGTCTGCTTTTGCTTTAGATAACCTACTCAGACTTTGCAGTTAATTTGTGGTTCATATGTAGCCTGTTTGTTTTCTTTCCAACAGGCCTATTTTGCATTGACATCTAGCACTGAAAATGAGGCTTTTGCCCACTACATCTTCATGGAGAACGCCTTCTCTTTGCCCACTGCTGCTGGCTTCCCTCTGAAGTTCTCTTTGGCTGGTGTGTTTGCACCTGGTGCCAAAGGAGGCCTGACTCACTCACCTGCCAGCACAACTGTAAATTAGCTTATCTTCTTTGTAGTTTATGTGTTAAATAAAGTTATAATCTTTGGGTGTCCCTTGTGAATTGCTGTTTACAGCTACTCTTTTGTATATTTCACCTTGCAGAGTGGCTTCTCCTTCATGCCTTCAGTTGGGCTAGAATTCATCACACAAATGGATGTGCACATTTCAGACTACATGGAGGCTGGGCTTGAGATGCACACCAATATATACCATGAGAGTTCCCTCAATGCTAAGGTCACCATGAGCAGAAACCAAATGAGACTGTCCATACCTGCTGCCAAGTCAAACACTCAGTTGTTCAGCATTAGGTCAGTGGCACTTGTACAAAATGAGACAAAACACTTTCAGTGGTTACTAGTGTCATGTTTTTCTCTCTCACCACTTTTTTTTTTAAATACAGCAATAAGTTGATGTCAGTGTCCTCCAGTCAAACAAAAATAGTGCCATCCCTGTTGGAGTGGACCGACTCATCTGACTGCCAGCACCTTTTCAGTGGTCTGAAATTGTGCTCAATAGTGGGTTTCTCCAATGATACTTCAAAAGACCAGGCCCCATATTACCCCCTGATGGGAGACAGCAGGTAAGAGTAAGCCACTTTAGCAAATCTAACTTGAAACTCATTTGTCTTTTGATTTGAGTAGTTTCTATTTGTGTAGGTATTATGTAGATTGCTAGTTATATTAAAGTTAGCTACTAGTTAGATTATTAGTTAGTGTAAATGGCTGATCATTGAATGCAGTACTCTGTTATTTTAACTAACCAAATAGTTCATGAAACATGTGTTTTCTCAGGTTTGCACTTGAAATCCAGCCGACAGGGGAAGTTTCAGAGTACACTGCCACCTTCACTAATGAAGTGCTTAGAGAGGGTAAAAAGGGTCGTCATAAAGTGGACTCACTGAAGCTTACGTTGAGAGCAGAAGGTACTGTTAAAAAAGAATGTGTGTGTGTGTGTGTGCGTGTGTGTGTGTGTGTGTGTGTGTGTGTGTGTGTGTGTGTGTGTGTGTGTGTGTGTATTCCCCACAATTTACAGCCAGTGCCAATGTTGAGTGCCCCTTAAGAAAGTAGTTGGTCATGCAGCATGTCTTACTTTCATGCAACAGACCTGCAAATAACGTTTGGTTTACTTGTCTAACTGTAATCATATCTTTACCAAAGTTAAATTACCATGACCAGTCTGCCTAAGCTTAATCACACAATAACATATTTTATATCACATATGCCAAATTTTATGAGCATTTGACATTCAACCTAATCCTTGGTTTAGCGTAACCTCCACAGGTTAGTTAGGGCATGCACTGGAACTATAATGGTCCAGAATTAATGGATTTTTTCCATAAGATTAGGCCCTTATTTGTCACTTGTTTCTTTTATATGTAACTATCACTTTTAGCATTAATATGGGCAATGTTGTAATATATTGTGAAGCCACAAGTTGCCACTTTCTCTAGAGATAAAAATTGATTTGAATTGAATTATTGCTGCTACTAGGGTACGATTCATCAGAGATCACTGCATCACTGAAATACAACCGCAACAAGAACACATTCACCACTGAGGTTGTCATTCCCGACTACAATGTGGAAGCAGGCATCAAGCTGGCTGTAACTGACAGTGATGCTAAAGGACCGAGAATGAAAGGTATCACCATTGATGTCACCAACAAGAACATCCCACAGCTGACTCTTGTTGGACACACAAGGTACATTGTTATAGAAACAATGCTTCAATCCTTCCTAATGATATACAGTGAGTAAAATAAGTATTGAACACGTCACCATTTTTCTCAGTAAATATATGTCTAAAGGTGCTATTGACATGAAATTTTCACCAGATGTCGGTAACAACCCAAGTGATCCATACATACAAAGAAAACCAAACAAATAAGTTCAGAAATTAAGTTATGTGCAAAAAAATGGGAAAAAAAGTATTGAACACATGAAGGGAGGTGCAAAAAGGCATGGAAAGCCAAGACACCAGCTGAAATCTATCAGTAATTAGAAAGCAATCCTGCCCCTTTTCAGTGCAAATTAATATCAGCTGGTTCAGTCCCAACTGATGGCCTATAAAAAGGTGTCTCATTACCAAGGTGTCACACAAGAAACATCTCATGATGGGTAAAAGCAAAGAGCTCTCTCAAGACCTTCACAACCTTATTGTTGCAAAACATACTGATGGCATTGGTTACAGAAGGATTTCTAAACTTCTGAATGTTCCAGTGAGCACTGTTGGGGCCATAATCCGGAAGTGGAAAGAACATCATTTCACCATAAACCGGCCACGACCAGGTGCTCCTCGCAAGATTTCTGACAGAGGAGTGAAAAGAATTATCAGAAGAGTTGTCCAAGAGCCAAGGACCACTTGTGGAGAGCTTCAGAAAGACCTGGAATTAGCAGGTACAATTGTTTCAAAGAAAACAATAAGTAATGCACTCAACCGCCGTGGCCTGTATGCACGCTCACCACGCAAGACTCCATTGCTGAAGAAAAAGCATGTTGAAGCTCGTTTAAAGTTTGCTGCACAACATTTAGACAAGCCTGTGAAATACTGGGAGAATATAGTCTGGTCAGATGAGACCAAAATTGAACTCTTTGGAAGCCATAATACACACCATGTTTGGAGGTCAAATGGCACTGCACATCACCCCAAAAACACCATACCAACAGTGAAGTTTGGAGGTGGGAACATCATGGTGTGGGGCTGTTTTTCGGCAAACTTCATATAATTGAAGGAAGGATGAATGGAAAAATGTACCGAGACATTCTTGATAAAAAATCTGCTGTCATCTACCAGGATGATGAAGATGAAACGAGGGTGGACATTTCACCAAGACAATGATCCCAAACACACAGCCAAGGAAACTCTCAATTGGTTTCAGAGAAAGAAAATAAAGCTGCTAGAATGGCCCAGCCAATCACCTGACTTGAATCCAATAGAAAATCAATGGAAAGAACTAAAGATCAGAGTTCATAGAAGAGGCCCACGGATCCTTCAAGATTTGAAGACTGTTTGTGTGGAAGAATGGGCTAAAATCACACCTGAGCAATGCATGCGACTAGTTTCTCCATACAGGAGGTGTCTTGAAGCTGTCATTACCAACAAAGGCTTTTGTACCAAGTATTAAATACATTTCAGTAAGCGTGTTCAATACTTTTTCCCTGTGTCATTCCATTTTATTACACATAACTTAATTTCTGAACTTATTTATTTTGTTTTCTTTGTATGTATGGATTACTTGGGTTGTTACCAACATCTGGTGAAAATTTAATGTCAATAGCACGTTTAGAAATATATTTACTTAGAAAAATGGTGATGTGTTCAATATTTATTTTACCCGCTGTATTACACAAACATTTCAGCTGTGTTGTCTGTTGTTTTGAGACTATTTTTAAGCAGGTTATCAGTGGATGAGAAACATCCCTAGAAATGCAAATAACTAAGAAATCGAGTTGCAGTCTTACCAACCTATACACCCTTCTGTCTAAATGTAGACTTGACATGATGAAGGATGCCATGCTGCAACTCCAGATGGTCATTCCCTCTCTGAAAACTGATGCCTCTTTCACTGCAACCCTGAAGTGGGATGAGGATGTGCTCATGGGCTTAGAGACAGTCATCAACCTCCCTGAAACATCCTACCAACAGAAAGCTTCCCTCAAATATGGTAAGTGTCTACCATCACTCTCAGCTTTAGACAGATGTAGATGTTCATTAATTTGTATATTTGTGGGTGCATTTGGATTTTACAGATGTGGACAGGTTTGAAGTGGAACTGAAATCAGATCTGAATTCAGAGATTCAGAAACTGATCCTAAATGTCGAAGATCATCACAGGCGGCTTCAACAGCTCATCGATCATATCCTGGACCAGAAAGTGGCAAAGACTGATATGAAACTGCGTCATATAGTCATGAAAGGAATTGAGGTAGTGCTTTGACATTTGACACTATATTTATGACCTTCATCAATCCCAATTGGTCGTTCTTGGTGTTACTTATAATCAAAAACTCAACAATATTGGTGTAAAGCTAGCCCATGGTCGAATGACATACTGACTAGTTTTTGGTGTGGATAGTGCTGCCATGTTATGAAACTTCAGTTGTGCATCAAATTACGAAAGAGTACAACGATTAAGTATTGCAGAAGCAGATATATCATCTTTTTATGACGTGTTTTTTTTCCTTCACACTATACAGTTTTTGTTGTAAGTGAAATGTAATTTATTTTCATGTCACTCTGAAGGCAGGTGATATATGGTTAGATAAAATGACAGCACGAATCCCCTATCTTGCAAACCTGCGAGATAAGAGGAGCATCTCAGATCTCACCCTGGCAGCCCTGCCTGAGAAGCTGTTTCTGCAGTCGTAAGTGTTTAGTTAGGGTTTATGCCAAGTAATACCTGAATGCAAGTAATATTCCTACACTCTATAGTAAACACTTCAGCTGTACTGGTTGTTCTTTTTTTATGGTTCCCTGTATATGTACATTTTGTCCAAAGTTGGAATGATATTGATTATTCATTTTCTTTTACCTCAACAGTGACAGTTTGTTCAGGTACCAGTTCAACAAGGATAAGATGGCTATCTCGCTTCCTCTTCCACATGGAGGCAAAAAGTCACAAGAACTGAACATCCCAACCACTATGTCTATTCCGCTTATAGATTTACCAGCGATAGGCCTATATATCCCTGCCAAAAACTATCCACTACCATCATTCACTATACCACTTTCTTTAGATTTTACTGTTCCCCTTCTGGGTCTGGCTGAAGCATCCACCAAGATCAACAGCAACTTCTATGGCTGGGAAGGCTCCATCTCTGGGGGCAACAACACTGTTGATGTCCCGAGCTACATTGCACAGTTCAAGGCTATGGCCCAATCACCGTTCAACCTACTGTCATACAAGCTTGAAGGTAAACACCTTCTTGAAATGCCAATTTTATATAGTTAATAGTGATGGTGTGGGCTTTTGTTATATTCACTAAGAGAACATTTTGGGCATATCTAGTTACTGATAGTTGGTCGAAATAAAATGTTGTTTTTGTGAAACTGAGCTTCACTTATCTGGAAAGATGAGATCTGGAGTACTATGTTAAAGAGCTTTGAATAAGGTGCAGCAATTAACATTCCAGCATAAAGAAATGTATTAATGAGAACCTATTCTACATCTTTGCCTGTGCTGTTACAGATACTAATAATATTATATTTTCTGTCTATCTGTTTCAAGGAACCGGTATGATGTCGGGAAGAGCTGATGATTATGTCAAGTATCTTCTAAATAGTTCCTTCAGCCATAGCCTCATTGATACAAGCTTCAGTGTCTTAGAAACACTAAGGGTAACCGACAAATTAAATGCAAGAGCCAACTATAAAATCAAAGCCTCTAGTCCAGTAGGCATGCAAGCCTCCCTCTCCTACTCTGCTCAGTCAACTTCAACTCTAGACTCAGATCAAGTCTCAGGAGATGGCACATTGGATGGATCACTTGAAATAGGTTCATTCTATACCAATACCTCCTACAGCCACAGTTACAACCTGCGTCCCATAGATGGAGAAGGAAGAGGAGAGTCCACCCTGCACTTCAACTCGCCATTCTTTGATGTTCACAACATCATCCATGGAGTCTACGCAAACTCTGAGTTGAATATGGTGTCCAAAACCAATGCCCAGAAGGACGCCATCAAGCATGTGGCAGAGCTCAATTATAAAGATGCTCAACTGACCCTAAAGTGCAACACTGTTGCCACTGCCATCGGTCAATCACTCAATAACAAAGTTGAGCTCAGTGTGTCAAGCCATATGGCCATCCTCAGAATTGAGTCACAGGTAGATGATGACACAAAAACGGCATTCTCACTTATACAAGGATCCCTGGATTCAAATGGGCTTGAGGTAAACTCTGAAGGTTCCATCACCTTTCACACAGGTCGTGGATTGCACAAAGCTTCTGTTATGGTTGGCAGAAATGGTCTGACCATAAGGGGAACTAACAGCTTTCAGTGCAGTCTTGTCACGGTGGAGAATATCTTCAATGGTGTCATAGACAACAATGGAGCATCCCTGTCCTCCAGGACGAAAGCGATGGCTGAGGAAAGCAGAGGAGAGCTGAACGTTGAGGGTAAAATCACAGCTGCGGAAGCCTCTTTGAATGGTGTCCTCAAAGGCCATGCATATGATGCAACCACAAGAAACAACATGGATATTGTACTAAACCGTAGGGCTCTGACCTTTACAAGCAATACCATGGGATCATTGAAGCAGATGAATACAGAAAATAGCCATACACTGACCCTCACTATGTGGACCCTAGACCTCCACTCCAAGACTAACAACTTCATCTGTGAAGACATTTCCTACAAGCAGGACACCAAGGTTCATATGAAGCCATTAGTTATGTCACTTGATATGACAAATGACCTAAAGTTTTATGATGTTAGTCTGAACAATGAAGGCCACATGAAGCTTGAGCCAATTAAGATAAGTCTGAGTGGACGTATGAAGGGAGCTTATAGAGAAGAACTCAACATTAAACATACCTATGAACTCAATTATGACAACATGGCTGGTACAATGAAATGCAACACAACTGGTGATGTAATGGATGCCCAGCTAAGTCATAACTGTGAACTTGAGTTCGCTGGACTTTCCTCTAAGTCAAACTGTGAGGCAAAAATAAGTTCTGAGCCTCTACGTTTTCACAGTAATATTCGCACCCTGGCAATGCCTTTCAGCCTCACTGTTGATGCTCTTGTCAACAGTGATGGACATATTAATCTATATGGGAAGCACACCGGACAGCTGTATAGCAAGTTGTTGGCTAAAGTTGAGCCCCTAGTTCTTGCATACTCACTTGACAGCCAGGTATCAAGCACACATATGTTTCCAAGTGGGGAGTCTTCCACTCATTTAGATAACAAATTTGATGGCCTCCTGACACCAAGGGACCAATCTCTGACCTGGAAAGTAAAATCTAAGCTGAACAACAATACCTATAACCAGGACATTGGTGCTTTCCATAACCCTGAGGAGATTGGATTTGAGTTTTCAGGAGTAATGTTAACAGACATTTTCAGCAAATTGAGCAAAGAAAAGGGATCAGAAATACAAGAATTTAGTATGGCTGGTTTCCTCAAGTATGACAAGAACAGTGACTGTCATATTATTGATATCCCATTCATTGAGAGCTTTCCCGTTGCTTTTGAGCAGCTCAAAAACACACTTGTACAAGCCTTAGAATCGCTACAACAGTTCATCATCAATTTAGATATCAATCAGCTAATCACTGACTTTAAAGCCAAGTTAGATAGTCTCCCCATGAAAATGATTGACTTCATGGACAAAATGGACTTGGAGAACAAAGTAAATCAAGTAAAAGCAAAACTTGATTATTTGATCAATGAGTTTGCTGTAACAATGGATGACATGGAGGTTGGCATGAACAACTTGAGAGAGAGCATCGAAAATATGGTAATGGAAATTGTCACCAAAATTAGTGACCTCATTCTGGCAACCAAAGACTATGTTAAGGCCGGCCAACTTGCCGAAAAAATAACAAATGTGCTTTCACAAATTGCAAATCAGCTTTTGGCTTTTGATGAGAAGTATGAAATCAAGCAGTCACTTGTCAAAGCACTAGATACCATCGAGGACATCGTCAGACAGATAGATTTACAGAAGCTCACAGAAAGCAGTTCTGCATGGCTGCGTAAACTTGATTCTAAATTTAGAATCTTGGAGAAAATCAAAGACAAACTGTCCGAAATGAAACAGGCCATTGAGAACTTTGACATCAACGTGTTTTTCCAAGAAGGAAAGGATTACCTTCTCTCAATTGATTTAGCCATTTATGTTGAGCAGCTATCATATAAAATCCCCTCTGCAGAGATAGCAAAAGTGATGGAATCTATGAATGATGTTATTGTCAACTGGATTGACGAATATGAAATCCCCAACAAAATCAATACAGTCTATTCTTACACTAGGGATACACTTTTAAAATACAACCTTGATGATACATTTAAAGAATTAATTGATCAATTGGTAATCCTCATCAAGGAATTCAAAATTGGAGAGACTGTTCAGTCAATGGTCGATGCTCTGAAATCTATCAACTTTGAATTTGTTCATAATAAAATTATGCAACTTCTGCACAGTGTAACAAGCCAGGTCAGAGCAATTGAGTTTAGGAAAAGCATTGATGACCTTAATGAACACATTTCTTTCATGGTAAACTCATTGAAGGAATTTGACTACAGTGCATTTGTTCATGAGACCAACAAGAAAATTGCTGAATCAACAAACTATATCAATGAGCAGGTTACAACGTATGAAATTGTACAAAAAATTGAGGCGGTAAGGGAATTTTTCAGAGAGATCCAAAGTTCCATCTTCACATATCTGGACAAACTAAAAAACACAACGGTGGCTGACACTCTAAAGAAACTGAAAGATGTGATTGACAATACTTTTTACAATGACATCAAGTTAAAAGTGCAGGATATCCTTGCGGACATGCGACAAAGAGTCCTTGACATGGATATCAGAAATGAAATGTACATTTACCTCCAAAGAGCAAGTGAATCATACAGCAATGTGGTTACCTACATTTATGCACAGTTTAACCAATTGATAGAGAAGATCCGAAAAATGACCAATGACAATGAGATCATCACCCAGATGAAGCAAACTGCAGATGGAGTTCTGGGTGCACTGAAAAGAGCTGAGATTGAAGTTCCAACTTTTACTGTACCTCTCACTAACCTCGTCATTTCAGCATTTACAATCAAACTGAACAAACTGCAGGAGATTAGCATCCCAGCTCAAATGTTAATCCCTGAGTTCACCATCCTCAACTCTTACATAATTCCTGCCTTTACCATAGACTTTGATGAGATCAAAGCACATATAGTTGCACTCATAGACGGCATCAGAAGATTTGAGATCCAAATGCCTGACCCTGAGGACATTTTTGGTGACCTGAAACTTCTTTACCTTTCTGAACTACCAGATCTCACCTTCCCAGAAATAACTCTTTCAGAAATAAAATTTCCAGCCATCAGCATCCCTAAATTAAATCTGAAGGATTTTGAAATTACAATGCTTCCAGTTCCAGAGATCAAATTACCTGTGGTTCCCAGTGACCTTTGTATGCCCGTTTTTGGCAAACTCCATGGTGAATTTAGAGTGAGCTCCCCACAGTACACTCTGGAGACTATAGGGAAGATTGAGAACTCAACGTCCACACCGAAAAACCCACAGTTTACAGCCAGTATTACTTCTAATGCCAAATCACCCATCGAACCCCTTGAATACACTTTTGAAGCCACTGCTCATTTGGAAGCTCCCAGAATGAAGAAGTTGCTATTTACAGAAACTGTGAAAGCTACACATGTGGCCTTCTCCATTGATCATGAGGGATCCTTGACACTCACTGGCTCTTATGCTGAGGCTTCTGCTAAGACCACTACCAAGGCCACAACCCAAATGTACATGGCAGATTTGGTCAACAATATGGCACTTACATTGAAGAAAGGAATCTCTGCAGCCATAGACACAACCTACAACCACAACTTGGACGTCCCATCATTTGAAACTTCAAGTCAGGCATCAATGAAACAGAATATAGCAGCCACCATGGAATTAGGCAGAGTAACTGTGACCGGTGAAACCACTGGTAATGGAAAGTGGTCCATTCAAGACTACTCTGATGAAGGTACACACACAAGTAATGTAGAATTCAGCATCAATTTTGGAACTGCCAAGTTAACTTTAGTAGGAGAAACTGACTGTAAGGTCATGAAATGGAAGCAAACACTGACTGCTGAATCTGTGATCTTAAGCCATATTACTATTGAAGCTAGATGTGAAACTACAGTTCCATCTGTCAAGAAGAGTTTACTGGTTTTAAATGGAGAGGCTCATATTGCGGACTTAAAAGTTGCAGTGACAGCCTCTCATGATGCTGAATTCGCTGGAGGCGTGACTGGATTCATGGCCAACTCGCTGGAATTCATGGTTCATCCATTTGAAATTGTGCTCGATGTGAAGAATAGGGTAAACTCAAAGATGTTGTTCCCATTGAAACTTACTGGTAAGGTCGATCTGCAGCAAGATTATGGTGTCATACTAAACTCTGACAAGCAGAGTGCTTGTTGGTTTACTTTGGCAAGATTTAACCAGTACAAGTACAATCACAACTTCACAGCAGAAAACAATGAAATGAACATCTTCTTTCAATCATCAGCTAATGGAGAGGCGAATCTGGACTTTCTGACTGTTCCTTTATCTCTCCCAGCAATAACTGTACCTTATCTTGAGATTAAAACCCCTGAGGTCAAAGACCTGTCTCTTTGGGAAAATGTTGGATTCAAAACATGGCTAATGAATCCTCAACAGTCATTCGATATAAACCTGAAGCTTCACTACTACAAGAACCCTGATACACACAGCTTTGAATTACCCCTTGAACCAATTTATAATACAATAATTGACAACGCCAACATCATCCAGGCTCAATTTGAACAATGTAGAGACAAAGTAGCTTCATTTCTTAAAGATTCATACAACCAAGGAAAGGCCCATTATATCAAACACAAAATTGACACCTTTAGTCCGCCTCCTAGAATCTTCACTGTCCCTGGATACAAAATACCATTACTGAATATTGAGGTTTCTGCTTTCAGGGCTGAGATGCCAGCCTTTAACTACTTTGTTCCCAAGGAGGTCAGTACACCAAGCTTCAGAGTTCCAGCGCTGGGTTTCTCTGTGCCATCCTATACAGTCGTGCTACCGTCTTTGGAATTACCTGTCGTCCATGTTCCAGAAACATTAAGTGAAATAAAGCTGCCAACTTTTACACTACCAACCATTCAGAACAACATGTTGATCCCAGCCCTTGGTAACATAACTTTGGACTTCTCCTTCAAATCCACTGTGATTACCTTAAGTGCTAATGCTGACTTTTACAACCAGCCTGACATTGTTGCTCGGTTTGGCACTTTCTCAACATCTGTGTTTGACATTTTGAATGGAAAAATAGATGGCACCACCAGCCTGTCAAGGAAGAGAGGACTAAAGCTGACCACCACTGTATCCCTGGAGCATAACAATGTGGAAGCAAACCATGAATGTGCTATTAGTCTCACCAAAAGGAGCATGGAGGCGTCTGTAGCCAACACTGCAAAAATCAATCTACCCTTCTTCAATCTTGAATTAAATCAAGAACTCACCGGAGATACCAAGACCAAGCCAAATGTTGTTTCCAAGAAGAAACTAAAATACATGTTTAACATTCCTCTGATTGAGACTGTAGGCAAAGGAAACCTTGATATGAACTGGGCGCTGGAAGCACTTTCTTCCTATGTGTCACTGGAGACCTCTACCCGAGGGAAGTCAGACATTACAATAGCAGACAGTTGTAACTTTGATGGAGATCTAGATAATGAGGCCAGTTTCTACCTTAATTCCAATAGCCTGCGTTCAACTGTCAAGACGGTTTTGAATTCAAAAATTGACAAACAGGAGAAACACAAACGGAGCTTAGAGAATAATATCTTCTATTTTGACGTGACTAACAACTTGGCTCTTGAGGCCTCCTTTGGGAGAATCTTCGCCACAGCTGATTACACCAGCAACAATAATATTGAATCTGCATCTTTCAACACTAATGGAAAGCACAGTGTTAAAGGAGAACTAGATTTTGTTCCCTTAACAACTTTCAAGACTACATTGAACATTGAGGCAAATCAGCCAAGTAGTTTGGGTCATGCTGGAATTATTCAGAGTATCAACTTTGCCATCAGCTCAGAGAAGCAGTCTTTCACTTGGAGTGGTAAGGAACAACTGGCATCTCTCATCCATGCTTGTGATTTACTTGTGTCTAATGATGAATCTGAAGTACGCATGGATTTGACAGGATCAGTGGAAGGCCACCTAGCCTTCTTGAACGCGGTTAGGCTTCCTGTATATCAAAAGACCTTCTGGGATGTTCTCAAGTATGATCAGGTCACAAATGTGGATGAGTTACAATTCCTTAACATCTCCACCAGCATTGTGTACACAAAGACCATGGATGGTCAGGAGTATACAATACCATTTAAACTATTTGAAAACGGCATCACTTTTAGCATCCCTGAGATTAGGATATCAGTGCCTTCTTGGGTAAAAGAAATTCCACACTCTATAAGGACCATTGACATGGGATTTGAAAACCTGGATGTCCCTGATCATCTCACTCTTCCCCTTGCAATCTTGGTAAAAAAAATTGAAATCCCTGACATTGCCTTACATCTGCCTTCAAGTATTTTTATTCCAGCTTTTGGAGCCGTCAGTGCCACTCTGAAGATTTCCTCCCCTATTTATAATGTGTCAACAACTGCAAACCTGGAGAAAAGGGACTCTAGCCTTGTAACTTTGCTGAATTCCATTTGTACTTCTACCATGATTTTCTTGGAATATGACCTCAATGGTAAGACTCACACGCTCTACTCTACTTACTTATTACTAGATCTAAGACATTGATATATATATAATATTTTATGTCCCTTCAGCCAGTGCAACCCTTGGATTTGATAATGGAGCAATCAATCTAAATGGGAATTGCAACTTGATTCACAGTGATGTAAATGTGGACTGGCAACATGTTTTAGCACAAAACCTGAGGTAAGTGTATGGAGTATACTTCGCTTTGCATGTGGACCGAAAGTTAAGTTAATTTACAGAAGTGTTCAATGTGGTCACTATCTCTAGAAGTGGTTGAGCCAATCTGATTTAATTTCGTCCTCAATGCGTTTTTTGGGCATTTACACCTTTTCTTTCATGTAGTAAAGCACTATCCAATTGCGACCCGATTACCTAAAACATATTTTAATGCACGGTGTAAAGAGAGTATTAGTTACATGTGTCTTGAGCAGATTGGATAGCTATCACATACAAAAAGCATTCAAGCCAGATTGAAATCAGATGCCTTATATCCAGATGTTGAAAAGGTGTCTCTACAAGACATAAGATTTACTCCTTCCAATTGAAACCATTTCATTAAGCAGTCAAGGTCTGTCCCCTGTGATATGGCAGCTGAAGTAACGCCTTTGTTCTCCCTGCCGCTTCATGCATACTAGCTAGCCAAACTGTTATTGTTGTTATTAAACTAAAACAAAAGTGCACATTATTACTCTGTTAGTTACCAAACAGCCTCTGGTGCATTACCATTACCACCCTCTTGACTGGAGGAGGGTCAACCCCGATTTGCATGTAGCCATGCAAAAGCAAATTGGATTGCAATAACATTTGGGATCTGGACATAGAAGACGTGTATATGTGGCCAGCTGTTAATGAAAGTGTATTCAGCTACATCTGCATTGAGTCCGGAAATTAGACAATTAAGGTCAAATGAGGCTGTTTGAAATAATTAGCCATGGTTAGGAGAGCTGTCAGAGCTACTCTGAGGAAGAAATCAATAATCCTTATCTTGGGTAGGAGGTTTAATTGATGCTGTTTCAAGATGATACCCTTGGTTGAGCAAGTTTTTGATGGGACCCCCCGATTGCCACTGGGTATTTACGCATATTTGAACAGTTCTCAAAACATTTCTTATTCACCAGTTGACCAAAGATGCACTAGATAATACAACTAACAGTTTTTAAACTGTTTCTCTGTTTTGAAGGGAGTCTAGTCATAGTCTCAATGTTGACATCACTAGTCAAACATTTGTGGACGCAAGCTTCCGCTTTGCTTCCCGCAAAGATGGCATCACTGCATCTATGTCTTGTCCATCATCTGGTTTCCTTGGATTGCAGTTTCAGCAGAGGTCTCCTTCACAGTTGAATGGAAAACTGTTTAGTCGATACCCGGTAAGATCTTTATATGGATTTATGTTATATGTAGGGCAATTCACACTGTTTAACTATAATTCTTCTCAATTTCTTCCCTCAACTTTAGTCTACTCCTGAAAGGGATACTGATGTTTTCAATGCCAAAGCCATGTTGAGAAACTCTCAAAAGTTGATTTTACAGACGTCATGGAATTGGGATTTCCTCCATGATGTGATTGAGGGTACCAAGGACAGGATTCCTTCTATGACGGACACTTTGCTCAAGTTCATTAACAAGTACCACACTGTTCACTTTGGCTTTGATCTCAACCGTGGCGGAATTAAGCTGAAAAACACAGTTTCCAATACCATAGAGAGAGCCTATCATGAGGTACCCATGTCTTTTATCACACTTCAGAATTCAATCAAACACCTGAGTGATCAAGGAAAAGACATGTACAGGAAGGCTTCTGACAGCTTGATGTCCATGACTTTGCAGGATGTTGTAGACATGTTGGCTCATGCGATTAGACAAGTCTTGAAACGCAGTGAAGACAAAATGAATGTCTTGCTAGATGCATTCACACAGTTCTTGAGTGACACAACGTTTACATTGCCTGGATCTGAAGAGAAGCTCTCGAGCCTTGAGGTGTTCCAGCACGCTCGTCTGTCCATATCAAGAGCCACTGACAGGGCAATCCAAAGGTTTGCCAGCATAGTGGAGAAGATTTCTAAATACATCAGGGAAATAAGGTTCACCATACCTGGAACTGATGTTGTTGTAAATGGAAAAGAGATCATGGATAAACTGAAGTCTTCTACAAGATCTGTATATGATCAGCTAAGACAATCAGGGCTCAGGGGGTTCGATTTGCTTCACAAAACAGTTAATGACCTCCTCCAGGTGATTGCTGAAAAAGCTGAGAATTTGATCACCTACTTAAAAGATGAAAACATGGAAATTGCTTCTCAAGTTGATGCCATCTATGCAGAGGTTCTGCAGTCTTCAAACCAACATAGGCAGGGGGCAAAGAGATATGTGGCTCTGTATAAAGACCATGCCAAAGTGATGATTAAAGAGGCTTATAATGCTTTAAGTATGGGGCGGGTAAATAACGATACCAAAGAGTTTATTAGTGTTCTGCAGTCACATCTCTATGGAGGACTTAATGAAAGCTTAGATCTAATGAGAAGGACGTCTCAGAGCACAGCACCATATATTAGAGTGAGTAATAAACAGATGGACATTGAAATTCCTTTACCCTTTCTTTGGAAGTCTTTCAGCGAATGGCCTATGCAATCTGGTTAGTGAGTCATGACTCTATTGATAGTGGTTTCATTATGATTGACTGAATTCATGTGTTTGTGAAAAATTGATTTTATTTCATGCCAATCAAAATGTGTTTAAATGTTGTTTAACTCACAGGAAAAATATACAAATTCTTCTGAGATTTCTTTGAATTTGACAATTTACACAATTATGACCTTTGCATTCAAGTTAATGTTTGATAATGGTGTTCAAATAAACAATACTGAATACAGATTTTTGTGTTTGTCATACATATTCACTCTTGAACCAGTCTGTTCACCGGTGACCAAAGACTTTTTTTAAATGTCTTTTCAACGGAAAGTTCCGTATTTATGCCTTTTTATGTGAAACATTAAAAGCGTTTAAATCACATCTACGTGTAGACCACATTTGATAGACCAGTATTGATATTGAATACTTTACATAAATACTATAATATATATAATATGTTAATATCGTCTCTCTTACAGCCTTACGATACAACAGAACACATTATCAACCACATGGTGTTTTGTAACCGTGTTTTAGCAATTTCACCCAGTTTTCAACCAGATTTCAACGTTGAAATCCCGTCTAGTGCTCACTGGGCTTGGTCAGACTGCTGCACATGTAGCGGAACAATTAGTTAAATTCGCCTTAGGACCCGTGGTGACCGAGCCTTTGAACGCTGTGCTGCACACCTCCGGTTATCTGCCTCTGTGATTTAATTTAAACACCAGCTTAAGACGTACCTTTTTAGAAAAGCCTTTGGATAAAATTCATGCTCCAGGTTTGCTTTTAACTTGTGTTTTTATTGTGTTTACTGTCTTTTGTTCCTTTGTTAATACGCTTTCATTATTTATTTTGGTTTTTCATTGATTTTTTTTCTTTCTTGTCCGCAAAAAAAGCACTACATAAATAAATCTCACTTACTTACTTATTTACATGCTGCAACACCTCGACTCCTCAGGGTCATACGCAAAGGTTCTGTTTGTGGACTTTAGCTCGGCGCTCAACACCATCATCCCGGTTACACTGAAACCCAAAGCTCACTGTGCCAGCCTCCATCTGTCAGTGGATCACAAACTTCCTGACAGGCAGGACCCAGCAGGTGAGACTGGGAAAAATCACATCATGCATCTGGAGCATCATGATGTGAGCTGCCCTCCATACTGGACTTGTACATCTCCAGAGTCAGGAAACGGGCAGAAAAAATCTCTGCAGACCCATCACACCCTGGAACAACCAGTTCCAACTCTGTACACCAAAACTACCAGACACCAGAACTGCTTCTTTCCTATGGCCGTCACTCTCATGAACAATTCATCATTCATCCTTTGTCAGGAACAAATCCATGTGCAATAACAACTGCCGTCAATAATAACAATAAATCCAATAGGTTACTTCTAAATAATATACATATATACATCCCGCCTTCCTCATGTACATAACATATCCTGTTACAATCTTCCCATAATTATTCATTTCATTGTTGTTGTTTCTTGTGTTTTATGTTCATATATATATATACTGCATTTTATATTTCATGTGTACAAAATAGTTAAATGTCTATTCTTTGTTCTTCTTGGATCTCCTTGTTTTTTGTTTATTTGTCTGTTTCTGTGTACACGTGGAAGAAAGCGGAGTCAATTTCTCAATAAAGTTTTTCTCAAGAGAGAGTTCCACTGAGCAGAACTGATGCCCCACTGTGTTTTATTCTTCCGTAATTATTTTAGGGCTAGCACTGGGTATGCACGCCAGAATCACTGAACAATTTGCTAACAGGTTATGGGCCCAGAGTTACCCAGAGATAATTATCCAGCGTGGTACCACCGAGAGAAATTTGAATTCATCGAAAACCAAAAAACAGCCAACTTTTGTACTGTCCACTTGTGAGGCAGAGTATATGGCGTTTCTGCAACCACACAAGAGTGTATTCACCACATAAAGTTTATGAGGATAATCAAAGTACAAAAGTGTTAGCAAAGAATCCTGTAGGAAGCAAAGGTTGACATTAAGTATCATTTCATAAGGTCAACTGTGAATGATAAGAGAATAAGTTTTGAATTTTGCCTGACAGACACGATGGTATCAGATGTGATGACAAAACCTGAAACAAAGTTTAAGTTGACTACGTTTTCAAAGTGTATGTTTGGGGATTAACCGTGTATGTGAAAATGTACATGATGCAAGGGGGAAAACCTTATGATGCGTTGTTTTGTGTTTTGTCATACTTCTCTGGTGACCATGGTGGTTTTATAAACGTCTTTTCTCTGGTGACCATGGTGGTTTAATAAACGTCTTTTCTCTGGTGACCATGGTGGTTTAATAAACGTCTTTTCTCTGGTGACCGTGGTGGTTTTATAAACGTCTTTTCTCTGGTGACCATGGTGGTTTAATAAACGTCTTTTCTCTGGTGACCGTGGTGGTTTAATAAACGTCTTTTCTCTGGTGACCATGGTGGTTTAATAAACGTCTTTTCTCTGGTGACCATGGTGGTTTATAAACGTCTTTTCTCTGGTGACCGTGGTGGTTTTATAAACGTCTTTTCTCTGGTGACCGTGGTGGTTTTATAAACGTCGTTTCTCTGATGACCGTGGTGGTTTATAAACGTATTTTCTCTGGTGACCATGGTGGTTTTGTAAACGTCGTTTCTCTGGTGACCGTGGTGGTTTAATAAACGTCTTTTCTCTGGTGACCGTGGTGGTTTAATAAACGTATTTTCTCTGGTGACCATGGTGGGTTTATAAACGTTGTTTCTCTGGTGACCATGGTGGTTTATAAACGTTGTTTCTCTGGTGACCGTGGTGGTTTATAAACGTATTTTCTCTGGTGACCATGGTGGTTTTGTAAACGTCGTTTCTCTGGTGACCGTGGTGGTTTAATAAACGTCTTTTCTCTGGTGACCGTGGTGGTTTAATAAACGTATTTTCTCTGGTGACCATGGTGGGTTTATAAACGTCGTTTCTCTGGTGACCATGGTGGTTTATAAACGTTGTTTCTCTGGTGACCATGGTGGTTTTATAAACGTATTTTCTCTGGTGACCATGGTGGTTTATAAACGTTGTTTCTCTGGTGACCATGGTGGTTTATAAACGTCTTTTCTCTAGTGACCATGGTGGTTTATAAACGTTGTTTCTCTGGTGACCATGGTGGTTTATAAACCTCTTTTCTCTGGTGACCATGGTGGTTTATAAACGTTGTTTCTCTGGTGACCATGGGTGGTTTATAAACGTCGTTTCTCTGGTGACCATGGTAGTTTATAAACGTTGTTTCTCTGGTGACCATGGTGGTTTATAAACGTCTTTTCTCTGGTGACCATGGTGGTTTATAAACGTCTTTTCTCTGGTGACCATGGTGGTTTATAAACGTCTTTTCTCTGGTGACCATGGTGGTTTATAAACGTCGTTTCTCTGGTACATGTATTCTCACATGGCCTTTCCTTCTGTAGAGCCTGTATATCACTCCAGCAGTACAGGGGGCAGTAACGAGGCTGTACGTTGGGTGGTGACCACGCTCTGCAGAGAGGAAGGCTTCTGACCAATCAGAATCAAGCAGGAAGTCCTCACTTGAGCGAAACAAGAGACCGATGAGTCCGTGCGGAGGACGTCACCTCATCCTGCTCAGGTAAAATACATGTTGGTCCCTTTACACCGTCTGCTACGGAAACCCGCTACAATGATCTGTAGTGTTACTATGTAGTGTTATTATGTAGTGTTACTATGTAGTGTTACTCTATAGTGTTACTATGTAGTGTTATTATGTAGTGTTACTATGTAGTGTTACTCTATAGTGTTACTATGTAGTGTTATTATGTAGTGTTACTATGTAGTGTTACTATGTAGTGTTACTCTATAGTGTTACTCTATAGTGTTACTATGTAGTGTCATTATGTAGTGTTACTATGTAGTGTTACTATGTAGTGTTATTATGTAGTGTTACTCTGTAGTGTTACTATGTAGTGTTACTCTGTAGTGTTACTCTGTAGTGTTACTCTATAGTGTTACTATGTAGTGTTACTCTGTGGTGTTACTCTGTAGTGTTACTCTGTAGTGTTATTATGTAGTGTTACTATGTAGTGTTACTCTGTGGTGTTACTCTGTAGTGTTACTCTGTAGTGTTACTCTGTTACTCTGTAGTGTTACTATGTAGTGTTACTCTGTAGTGTTACTCTATAGTGTTACTCTGTAGTGTTACTCTGTGGTGTTACTCTGTTACTCTGTAGTGTTACTCTGTAGTGTTACTCTGTAGTGTTACTATGTAGTGTTACTATGTAGTGTTACTCTGTAGTGTTACTCTATAGTGTTACTATGTAGTGTTACTCTGTAGTGTTACTATGTAGTGTTACTCTGTAGTGTTACTCTATAGTGTTACTATGTAGTGTTACTCTGTAGTGTTACTATGTAGTGTTACTCTGTAGTGTTACTATGTAGTGTTACTCTATAGTGTTACTATGTAGTGTTACTCTATAGTGTTACTCTGTAGTGGTACTCTGTAGTGGTACTATGTAGTGTTACTCTGTAGTGGTACTATGTAGTGTTACTCTATAGTGTTACTCTGTAGTGTTACTCTGTTACTCTGTAGTGGTACTATGTAGTGTTACTCTATAGTGTTACTCTGTAGTGGTACTCTGTAGTGGTACTATGTAGTGTTACTCTATAGTGTTACTCTGTAGTGGTACTATGTAGTGGTACTATGTAGTGGTACTATGTAGTGTTACTCTGTAGTGTTACTATGTAGTGTTATTATGTAGTGGTACTCTGTAGCGTTACCCTACGGCATCATATCGTTAGGGCGAGATTCATATCTTGTACTGTAAATACAGATCAATACAAATATGATATTACATTAATCAACTTCCTGACAACACAAACGCAGTAGTTCCATGAGACATCCACTGGGGGTGATCGCGGGCAGTCCAGATTGAATGGGAGTCTATCGGGCTAAACGGCTAATTATGCCTCTTTCACCTGCTTGTCGTTGAAATATCGCAAATTTTATTGTAGATTCCGCAAGTTCAATATAGATTATGGTTCAAAAGTCAAATGAGTGAGTACTTATGTCCTTTCGATTTCTTACAGTTTGGGCCGTTGTTGGTCAGATACGCTAGCATTCTGCTAATGAATGCTGATTGGTCAGGGACGGACTTGCGACTGATTACGACCAGAGACCCCTCTTGACGGCATCTGAAGCTGAAGCGCATCGGAAACATTATCTTAAGGAGGACTTTCCGTCAAGTTATTTTTGCGTACTGTATTTATATTATATATATATATATATTATACTATTATATGTTAATAAAGGAAGTGCCATTAAGTGATTCAGAAACTGCCGTAAAGCAGTACCTCTGACAGTGTGACGTCATCGCATTTTTTGAACACCTTTTTAGAACAGATACGTGACCTTAAAAAATGCAATATTCAGCTGAGTTTATTATTTTAGCCCCACCCTTTGATAGCAACTTTCAAATTACTTGACAAAAAATTACATCGTGAGAAAAGTGGATTCTGAGGATAAAACCCCGTTGGCTCCCATTCATTCTGGACTCAGCCTACGAGCGCCCCCGCATGGTCAAAGATTATTACTGCAACCAGTCCGAAACCCGGAACTAACCCGCAGTGCCAGTTCTCCTCAT
>NC_072463.1:10159619-10337758 GCF_027596085.1 Anoplopoma fimbria | reverse complement strand
TGTGTCCATTACAATGGACGTCACATGACGGGGGCTTTTTTTTTACTTTTTGCAACGTTTTACACCACTTGAACCCTTAAGTCCATACAAGTGGACGTTTAACAACCAATCAAACGGCAGTATAGCTTTGCTTGTTGACGTATGAAAAAAATCCACCACATGGAAGAGAGGCATGGCAGGGCTTCACCCCACACGTCGAAGTAAGGACCATTTTCAACAGTTATATTCATATTTATAGATATTTTATAGAAGATTTCATAGTTTTGATACAATATTGAAAGATGGAATGTATAAATAGAAGTGTAATATCATATGTTTCAGTGTTAGTTTTTACACAGGATTTTTTTCAAATATCGCTGTCCATTAGAATGGACATTGGGTCAGAAACCATGTTATTGAACTCAATTTACCAGTATTGATGAATGACCTTATTACTATAAAAACAGTACATCAGAATAAGAGAATGAGTTGATAATCAGTTGAAAATATTCCATATGCAGAATATACAGCCCTTGAAGTCCTTGAACTGATCGACAATGGAAATATCTCTGATATTGACATTTTTGGAAGCGATGAGGAAGATGGAGATGCTAATAGATTTCCAAGAGTTGGTGAGTGTAGAAAGTCAGTGAATATCATATAAAAAAAATAGTCATGTTTTAGTATAAACATCACATAATATCACATATAAGATTTTAAATAAATAAATAAATAAATAAATATATAAATACAAATGTTTAGGGCCCTTACATATTCAGGAACAGTATGGTGACAGCACAGACAGATAATGTTTTGCTAATGATTTCAGGGGAAGACAGGGATGAGGCAGAGGTACCATTGGTAGGGGAAGAAGTTGAGATTGAGGCAGTGGAAGGTCAGGATGAGGAAGACGGAGAGAATTATGAGCTTGAGGAGGCAGATAGAAACCTGTTACTTGAGGATGGCCCTTTTGCAAACATCACAAAGAAGAGTGATATTGAGTGGCGTCGCACCCCCTTTACCCCAGTAAACACGACATGGGAAAGTCCTGCTCCTGCTCCTGAACCCCCTGAGCCACTAACACCATATGGCTACTTCAAGCAGTATGTTCCCAGTGAGATGTTCCAGCTGATGACAACAATGACTAACATCTATGCAGAACAAAATGCAGTCAGGGGGTATAAACATGCATCAATTTCTGAGATTGAAGCCCTTGTTGGTCTACATTTGGCAACTGGGGCATTGGGTTTGCCAAGAGTGCGAATGTACTGGTCTTCCAGTATCAATATCGGCCTTTTCCGGGATACTCTGTCTCGAAACCGATTTTTCCAGCTTCGCTCCAACCTGCATGTGGTGAACAACAATGAGAGGCCTTCTGAAAACACTGATGTGTTCTACAAGGTCAGACCACTCTATGATTCCATAAGGAAACGCTGTCTAGAGCTGCAAATGGAAGAAGAACTCGCAATTGATGAGCAGATTGTGCCTTTCAGGGGGAAACTTTCTGTGCTTCAGTATATCAAAGGGAAGCCAGAACCATGGGGAGTCAAGATATATTTCCTCTGCGGCAAAAGTGGCCTTGCTTATGACTTCCTCATCTATCAAGGTGCCACAACAGAGCTCTCTGAGCAGAGCAAGAAGGTTTTAGGACATGGAGCAGGTGTGGTTGCCCACCTGTGCCAGAGAATCCAGAATCCTAACCACAAGCTCTTTTTTGACAACTTCTTCACTACCTACAATGTCCTTGAAGTGCTGGCTGAAAAGAAAATCCATGCGGCTGGCACAGCTAGGGTTGTCCGCTTTGCAAAGCCTCCACTGAAGAGTGACAAGGAAATGTCAAAAAGAGCGAGGGAACCATGATGTAGTGAGGAGTAGGGATGGAAAGGTGGTTCTAGTGAAGTGGTTTGATAACCGCTCTGTTGTGCTGGCCTCCAACTTTGTTGGTGTAGGAGATGAAGATGAAGTTGCTAGGTGGCAGAAGAAAGATGGGCAGTTTGTTACGGTCAAGCGTCCAGAGGTGGTGAAGAAATACAATAAGGCCATGGGAGGGGTGGACAAGCTTGATCAACTCATCAGCCTTTACAGGATTACCATCCGGTCCCGCAAATGGTCACTGCGCATGATTACTCATGCCTTTGATGTTGCTGTAGTGAATAGCTGGCTTGAGTATCGCAGAGACAAAGAACGTCAGGGCACTCAGCCACCGCTAGTCATGGATCTCCTTGACTTCAAATTGAATGTGGCAGAAGCTCTTGTGCGTTTGGGAAGCCCACGCATTGAGAAAACGAGGGAGGCCGAGCAGTTCCAACACACCCAGTCCATGTATGAGTCCACCTCACCATGATGAGCCCCCAAAAAGAGGGGAGCCATGGAAAAACGGCCCCTTCAAGAGGTGCAGACCGACATGCTGGACCACATGCCAAATTATGATGCAAAAAAAGAAGCAACAAGGTGCAAATTGCCAGGCTGTTCAGGAAAAACGCATGTCTACTGTGACAAGTGTCAGGTACACTTCTGTTTTGTGTCACAGAGAAATTGCTTCAAATATGCCCACAGAAAATGAGACTAAAATGACAGAAATGTGAGACCCTCAAGTTATTTTTGTTGGTAAATTGTATTAACCTCTGACGTGGAGGGAACGCGTCACCTTTGGACTGAGGAACACACAGTGTCAGCTAACGCTACTCATTAACAGGAGGCACCGGTGAGCTCCTTCAACGTGCTCCACGGTGCGTGAATGGAACGTATGAGGTAAAGTGGTAAATTCACTTGGTGTTTATATTCTCCCCCTCTTTTCTCAAGGCTCATGAGATGGACAACATGGTACCACATAGGAAGGACAGACCACAGACAGACTTTCTGTACTGCTGTGGAGCCATCACTGAGATTCTGAAATTTGGCTCCTGTCAATTACACTCTGGACACAAGGTGCTTTTTCTCATCATTCCAGGTGAGTTGATTCTGGATTCATACATCTGCACCACTTAAGTACAATATCAACAAAGACAGGTCTCGCATTATCAGCTGATGTTTGACCCTGTCTTGTAGAGGAGCCCTGCACCAACATCTAGATTTGAAACTTTGAATATTGAGTTGATAGGATGTGCAGAAACATTGGGGCAAGGTAGTATTTCTACAGCATAGGAGTACTGGTTGGTACATACACAATGCACAGATGCTTGTTGTAGGATTCAGCTGACTGAATTTAGAATCACAAGTACTTAGGTACAAATGTATAGTGCCATTGATGTAACGTCTCCATGAAGCTGCAGTTGATGTTGACTTTCAGTTTTTAACATTTTACTCTCTGATATGATGTTGACATTTTCAGCATACGCTGATCTACCACTGTCTTCCACACAGGTAACCCAGGAGTAGTGGGCTTCTACAGAACCTTCATGCAAAGTCTTCACAGTATGTTTGGCTACCACCACCCAGTGTGGGCCGTAAGCCATGCTGGCCACTGTGTACCACCAGACTCCATGGAAATGGTTGAAGGTTCGGAATATTCTCGAAATCTTTTGAGTTCAGGGTTTTCAAACTAATCTAAGTACATTGGAAGAGAGAGCATGAATAATGATGTTAATTGAAATATGAATGTTCATCACATATTTATAAAATATGGAAGTGGTTTAAATGAGTGTGGAGTTGAATATTTACACAAAAGTAAGTACAGAGAAATTTGAAAGATTCTCACAGAACCAAGTTTAGATGTTTTACTTTTTTTATGCAGATGTTTCCTCAGCAGCAGAGCATGACGTGTTTGGTCTGAACGGGCAGATTGAACACAAGCTGGCCTTCCTCAGGAGACATGTTCCCAGAGAAACCAGCCTGGTCCTGGTGGGACACTCCATCGGCTGCTACATTATTCTGGACATCATGAAAAGAAATCCTGAACTCAAGGTTGGTTGAAATAGCCAGGGTGGCTCATTAAAAAGATGTTAGTGTTAACACCTGTGGCTAGAAAGGTCTTAAACAGATCACTCTGTTGTAACTCTGTTATGCTGTTCATTCTGTACACATGACATCTGTTGCATTCTGTCCATCCTGGGAGAAGGATCCCTCCTCTGTCGTTCTCCCATAGGTTTCTTCCTTTTTTCTCCCTGTTAAAGGTTTTTTTTAGGGGAGGTTTTCCTGTGCCGATGTGAGGGAAGGACAGAGGATGTCACATGTGTACAGATTGTAAAGCCCTCTGAGGCAAATTTGTAATTTGTGATTCTGGGCTAAACAAAACAAACTGAATTAAATTGAATTGAACTCTGCTTTCTTCATGCAGATCATAAAAGCCATCATGCTGTTTCCAACCATCGAGCGTATGGCTCAGACTCCTCAGGGGAAGGTCATGACCCCTGTGCTGTGTCACATGCGTTATGTGGCCTACCTGCCTCTCTTCCTGCTCTCTCTGCTGCCTGAGGGACTCAAAGCCAGCCTGATCAAACTAGCGTTTGGCAACATTCGGTCCCTGGACCACACTGTAGTCCAACCTACTGTAGGTCTGCTCAGTGGAGACTGTGCAGGTTGGCTGTTATTTTGTCTTTACTCCTGTGGTGCTTATAATATTTCACTTTTTGTTAAGGATGTTACAGTGCTAGCTATATGGTTTTTTTGGACTGTTGTATTCCAAGCACATAAAGCCACCATTTATACAGGCGACTGAGAAGTTACATCCTACTACACAGTTGTGGATTGTGCAATGGTCAGCTGGATCTCCTCATGCTTAAAGAAGAGACAGGAGACACAAGGGGACAGATTTAAGAAAAGAAACATGGCTTATCATGCATGTATTTTGCTCCTGATATAGAAAAGCTCATCACACAGTCACACTGCAAACGAAGGACAGCTCACAGTCACACTTCACATGTGTGGTTTCTGCAATTTGACAAAGATTCCAAAACATTAACATTTGCAGAGCAGCTGTTCCCTCCAACTATTATCATCTAACTTGGTATGTAATACAGCAGGAGCTTTTCATCCATGTAGAGACATGATAAGATGCCTTCGAGAACAGAGAGAGGGAATAACAGTAATGTCTCATGTCTTAACAAAAGACAGAAACGTGCAGTTGCTGACCTGATGTGAATTTAATCAATAATTAATAAGATAAGATAAGATAAGATAATCCTTTATTAGTCCCGCAGCGGGGAAATTTGCAGGCTTACAGCAGCGTAGAGTAATCAACTTTGATAAATGCAGTTACACTTTAATGTCTGTGTCATGTTCCCACTATAACCTCTTGTAAATCTTACTTTTGCTATGTTTACACCTGCTCTTCAGAGGTGGAGATTAGTTGTCACTGCAAAACTGATACCTGCAAATTCCGTTACCTTAGCACATCTAGCAGAATACATAATCAAAGAATGAGTCAGATCCCTGGTCATTTTACTAAATATTGTGCATTATGTTTTGCTTGCAACGCAATGCTCTGCTGTTGTTTAAGATGCTTATTCTTTGGTCAGAAAAATGTTGTGCTAAAAGACACCCATCAGTTTACACACAAAGAACAAGCCTGTGAGTCATTTCATACTGTTCATACTGTTCATACTCAAACCAGTGGGATTTGTTTCTCTTTGTAGCCAATGCTATGTACATGGGGGGTCAGGAAATGAAGAAAGTTCTGGAAAGAGACAACATCACCATCAAGAAAAACCTTGAAAAGGTAAGAAAAGGCCTCGACAGATAATCACATGGTGGAATATTTGATAACATGAAAACCACATATGACATAAAGTCTACATGCTGATCAGTTAATAGTGTGTGTGCATGTGACTCTTTTTTAGCTTCTATTATTGTGTATTCTATCTAGAAATCAACAATGCCAGTAAACTGTCTGTGTGTTCCCATTTCCAGCTTATATTTTATTATGGAGCTGCAGACCACTGGTGCCCTGTTCATTATTATCATGACATCAAGCAGGACTTCCCACATGGACATTTTACACTGTGTGAGAACGGGTTCCGCCACGCCTTCGTCCTGGATGCAGGAAGGGAAGTTGCCAAAATCGTTTTTGAATGGGTCAGTGAAGATTTGAGGACATGAGACCAGAAGCTTGAATGTCAAATATGAATGTTTTGTTGATATAATTGCGTAGTGTGGTTTATATTCATCTTATTTACTATATTTGTATTGGTTGTCAATGTGACTGTGCTGTGAAACATCAACAGATTGTAATGTAATCTGTTTGAGAATGTGATGAAACATTTAGCCACAAAGGGTTTTAATCACACCTTAAAACGCTTACAACCAAATTCATGTGTTATCATACAGTATTGATAACCAGAGCAAGTGAAGACAAGACTCATTTCAAACTAATTTCATTCCAAACTTGTTCGATAGTGGAAAAATGATCAAACTTTGATCATGCACTGTACTGACTTGAATTGAAACGCAGATACAATAAGGGGTGAAACAACTACCGTGCTGAACGAGTGACGACGGGTTCAATGGACAACGTCAAACGTTGTGTTGGTGTGTATGGGAGCCTGCTGGAAGGAACCCACAGAATAACCATCTGTTTCAATCAATTACTCCTCCTGTGTTACAAGTGAAATCTTGATGAATTGATGTAAAACAAACGCAAAACTATATCAAAATATCTGTTTACACACTCTAGCACAACCATTGCAGTATAATCTGAGTCTCTTCTCTGCAGTCTCATGCTCACTACTTCACAAACATGATCTTCACTCAACAGTCTCCTGGCCCACTTCTCATCCGTTAGTCCAAAGTGCTTTCAGCAGGAAGGTTTGTGAAGAAGTTAGCTTTCAACTGGATAAATGAGACTTGGATTATTCTGCATGAGTTGTGAGAGTCACACAAAATGCAAAATCCATTCAAGACCTGGAGCAAGTCATAATCCAACTGTAATGTTTCCACTCAGTAGCAGTTCTCTTCAGCGTGTTCAGCTGTATAGAGGGGTTGAAGAGAACAGGACCTGAGAGCTCTGCATTGATTGAACTTTCTGGAGCTTCAGTGAAAACATGATCTGTATGTTTTGATATTTAACAATTATTCAATTAGTTCAATTGAAGATGGACATTATCATGTTGCAAGTATATATTTCGTAATAAAGGTATGAAAAATTCCAATTTATTTATGTCTTAAGCAAATGAACAGCTGGTGATTTAATAGTTGGAGGGGCCAATATAGAGAAGATTTACAGTGTACTTCCTTACTAAAGTCAAAGTCTTAAAATAAGAATGCAACATAACTACAGGAAAACATGTCACAAACGTTACTAATGTAACTTCAAAATAACTCAGCAACACTTTGGGACTCAAACAGCTCCTTGGTGATGGTCCTCTGATAGTCCTCTGTCTCATACAGATACCAAAGGGGGTCTCCGTGTACAGTGCGTCAGCTTTGCTTTAGTTTTTAGCATTGCAGTGGGAATGAGAACGGCTGGGACCGATGCCACATATGAAGTCACAGTGTAGCTTTCCCTTTTGAGCAGTTTCTTCTCAAAGCTGTCGCTCTTTACACCAGCATACATTTGATTATTATTATAATAATTTTTAGTTTTTTGGGTTTGGTGAAGACACAACCTGATGGGAAAAAACCTGAGACTGTGAAACGTGTTGACACAAAGGCAAGGACCTTAGAGAGAGCGGTCAGACTCTTTGCAATGTGAAAACGTTATTGAGCTTGGATGACCGAGAGAACACAAAAGGGAGAAAATGAATAGGAAGGGAGAACATTTTTTTTTTTTCCTCAACCTCATAAATAGAAATTGTTTAGGAAAGCAATGCCACTAACCAAAGTCATTAGTTTCTAAATCACTGGCTTCTACTTGTAGCTTTTGCCCTGCTTGCTTGAGTTACCAGGAAGAGGCAGAGTTAGGTACCTGTGAACTTGTTGTGTAGGGATTTCTTATAAGAATATGCTCATGTGTTTCATTCACACCTGCTGAGATCCACAAACCTTGAAATGTGGTCTTGGCTTTGCTTATTGATTCAGGTAACATCAAAAATAAAGATGCTATCTGGATATGCTACCTGGAGATTGATGATAGGTGTAAATAAGAGTAGAAATCATTTCCCTCCACTTATACCCTGACAAACCAGAGATGACGACTTTACCTCTGCAGTTGATCAGGTTATATATCGATTCCACCACTAAGAACCTTCTATTGACTTTTGACCATCATGTCACTAAACTAGTTCAGTCTAGCTTTCTTCAACTTAGAAATATCACAGAAATCAGATGCAGCTCGTCTTTAATGGATCTCGAACTATTAATTCACACTTTAGTTTTCTCCCATCTTGTTTATTTTAAATATACAGAGACTCTTTCTCTCTACAGTGCTTTAGTCAAGCTGCTCTAAATCGCTCACAGCTGGTTCAAAATGCAGCTGCCCGGGTTATTAACTAGAACCAGCAGTCCGTCAGGCATAATCATGAATCCCACCGCATTTCTTGGCAAGCCTTGCTCTGCTTAGCTGGATGAGCAAGAGATACTTAAGGCCAGGCATTGAACCTTGAGTAGTTAGGGTCAGGAGAGCTCATTGGTCTGGATACGTAAGCATGTACGCCTGGCCAATCCTAGCATTGGAGCTACCAAAAAAAAAGAAGTTTGATTCATAATAAGGCGTCGATCCCACATTATCCTTCCCAAATCCTCCCGAACAATTACAAAACACTGACACATCTGAAGCGCTCTCTGCTTCTTAGCAAAGGGACATATAATATTATATAACTGCAAATGAAGACACTAGTGTCAGATGCAAATGTAGGTGATCCGTGTCATGTCTCTACGGTATCAACAGAGTCACAGCTGCTCCTCCTCCTCTTCCCCTCTCTACTCTCTCTGTCTGCTGGTTGCTCACGGTGCCCCTCTGTCTGGTCTGCATCAGTTCTTTGGTGAGAAGAGGGGGTTTCTGGGAAGCTCTGTCCAGGCCCGAGCACCTGTCTGACGGTCACATTCACCCTGGAGCTGTGGATGTACCTGGAGCACACGGCCCGGTCCTGCTCTGACAGCGGCTCCACCACAGAGCTGTCCAGTAGGGATGAGGCCAGGCCGCAGGCTTCCATCTCTAAAGCTGAATCACCCTGGGGTGCTGCAACAATGCGTGGGACAGCATGGTAACGAAGGCGGCTCTGTCCCGACATCACCATCACGTCCCCACTGTGCATGTACATAGCAGTGGGGGGGTCCTGTCTGTCGGTGCTTCCCAAGAGGAAAATAGCTGATTTCCCAAAACTATCAGAAAAGACAACAAGACCCCCAGTGAGGGTGTTAGGAGTATTTCCTGTAGTTAACCTGGCAATGACGACATATTCTGTCCCATATTGCATATTACAACATCCTCAACTACTGGTGCAAAAACACAACTAAACAAAAGTGCTTGGCATTCTAAAGCCCTGAATTTGTAGGAGAAGTCCTTCCTCTCAGCAGTGTTTATTTCCCCCTCTCACCTGAAGGACAGCAGCGGTCGGCTGTGATCTAGTTCGGATTCATCCACATGGATTCCCAGAGATGAGTCAGATCGGTAGTAGTTGAGGATTCCAGCCTCTGCGCTGAAGCCCGGGAACCCACAGGCCGATGTAATGTGGGAGGACAGTGAGTGGAGATCAGCTGGGAAAGGAGTGTAGTGGTTGGCAGAGTAAGTCTGTGAAGTGAACAACAAAGGCAAACGTTGGAGCGTTGCATGAGAAAAGCGGCTTGCCGAGATATGTAGTAACAGGCTGGGACCATTTTCTTTCAATATATTTTACAAACTCGTCCCGCTTTGCAACAATTACAAGACTTTAGGCCAAATCTTTAAAAAAAATAAAAGCATCATCTCAAAAAGTGGAAGAGACAAAAACATCCTTAAATTTGCCACATGAGGACACAGTTTATGTTTTTAGATACTCCTGATGGCCCTTATCACATAAACCTTCATGGCTTTTGACAATGACAGTGCTGTATAGACAGCATCACTGTATAGGATAGAGCTGACTTTAAGAGCCTGTATTTCTTTCCATTTTGTTCTGTTCTCTGCTTTTATTCTGAAGGCCAGTATTACAGACGGATGAGATAAAGAGAGAGAAATGAGAGAGAGATGCATCAGAAGTCAAGGGTGATGGTCACCATCTGAACCACTAAGCCACTGGGCTAAATCTCCACTTTGTTAAGTGCAGCTAGTCCCCTGATGTAGAAGCTATACACACTGTATTAACATAGTTATAATAATATATAATAGATAATAGTATATGAATAGTAGGGGGACTTCATCCATGTCCACAGAGCACTGACTGTGTGCTCATCTCATGTCTCTGTCTCTTGCAAGCCTTTTATCGTTCACTAGAAAGTATGATTCATCATTTCATAGCCTCACATCCGTGTTTGAGATCCAAAGGAATAAGAATGTTGTGATTAAAGGTCAAATATAAATAAATATTGATAAGCTGTATGTCTGTGATCAGAATATTGGTATTCATTTCTGCACTAACAACTCCATATGAATGGAATTCTACCTACAGGGTCCTCTCACAAAGCCGGGGGAGTTGATTACCTTGGTATCCCAGTTGTAATGATATCCCAGAGTGACCCAACGCAGCCTTTCAAGTAGAGTCTTTGGTTGTGTCTTTCCAGAGGGAGGACAACTGTGGGGATCAAACACGGTACAGTTACAGAGACAGGCTGGAACCACGACACTGTCAATGAGCATCTAAAGTGCACACATTTAATCTTGCACTCCGATGACATTAGTTATCTTCTTTCCTATTCCATGATTTCCCTTCCCTTGTTAAAATCAGACTATACAGATCCTTTTGAATACACAGTAGTGCACAGTATGCAGTAGTTCTCCTCAAGACCTGCCCAGTCTTTGTAGGTTTACATCGGTAGAATTCCCTGTGTGTTGGCAGTGAAAGTAGCTAACTTCTTACTATGTAAATCACAGCACTTGTTCATGAAGAATCTGTGGCTCTTTGTTCTGCACTAAACAGACAACTGGTGATTGTTCTTATTCACTAAAGGAATGCAGTGCACTGGGGCTTAGAGCTGGTGGAATGTAAAAAGATTGACTTGGCCTCAAGAAGTTTCTGTCTGTTGCTCCATGAAACTAAAACAGAGTTAAGACAATTGACTGTGAAAGGACGGCCAAACATACACATCAGTCCTCTTTAAGGGACAAACTGTGCAAAGGAGACTTTTTAAAGAAGATACGCACAAAACTAGAAGCAGAGGGAAACCGCTAGTCTAGCTCGATCAAAAGAGAAAAATAGCCCTGAGTTAAGTAAAAACTTCCTCCCTGCTTCTACCTGAAATCCTTTAAAGTCAAACTCAAGGCCCGCGGTACAATTATATCCGGCCGGCGAGAAAACCACTGACTCCCCCGCTGTGTTCCTGACTGCGCATTCTGCTGATAAACTGGGCGCACTCACTCGGCGATCTGCCGACTTTGCAGCTCAGAAATATTCATTCGAACTGCTCAGAAATCCGTTTGCAGTTGTCGTGGAATTATCACCTGTGAACATCCAAATGGAGTTGATAGGCCTCCAGTGTAAGACACACTCAAGGCAAAGTATGAGTGTGCGCTGCACAGTTTCCAAGCTTCATCCCGGAAACGATGCCTTAACTCCGCCTACATCCTGCTCTAATGCTCTGCATGTTTGGAAGCACAGACCTGTGTGAGCAGCTTTTCTCTGTGATGAACACAAACCCTCACAGGAGTCGTCTCACTGATGCACACCTTCACTCCATCTTGAGGTTTTCACATCACAGGGCCTAACCCCAAACATTCATGAACTGGCAGCCAAGAAGAGATGCCAAACATCTGGCTCTACAAAAAATGCGTAGCTTACCTAAATATGTTTTCTTTTTGCAATGTATCCAATATCCTTTCTATCCTGTTTAATAAATGTTGACCCTGTTTGGCCCTCGACGTTGTCCCAGTTTATAATTTTGCCTCTCGCCAATTGAGTTCGACACCCCCGCTTAAAGGCCTGGCACAACAACAGTTAACTGGCCCAGGCTTAAGGTCAGACAGATTTAGTCAGAAATTTCTCACCTAAGGCCATGAACACTCTTGTCCCAGATGTCCTGGGTGTCAGAGGGAGACATGTGCATGTCCAGGTTGCAGACGTTAGGCTTCTGAGGGTAGGTCTTCAGACACTGTCTGACCCAGAAGGGTTTGGAGCCCGGCAGAAACGGGTTGGAGATGAACATGAACCCTGAACAACACACAGCAGTAAAGTACTGGGTCAAAGTGAACATTTTGGATCAAGATTAAACCCATCTCACTGGAGCACTGTGGTGGGACACAGTGCTGTGCAGTAGTATACCATAATGAAAGAAGATGACACAGTCGGGTGACACATGAAACAAAAACCTTAATAAATAAGTGGGGAAAAAACTGCAGATGCTTCCAAGCAGAGTGTGAGGGCTCACTGAATAACTGGATATATAAAATACCTTCATAGTCAGGAGATCTCAACTCAACTGACATGTTTACAATGCTCTCCACCAACATCATCAGAACCGCCATATGAGGGAATATCTGATACTGTACAGATATACGGAGCCCTGAAGCTGTTCAGTAGGCTCTTGTTGAAACAAAATCACACTTAATGTTGCATTTCCCTTTCATTTGTCATGCATCTGTATTTTTCTCCAAGAAAATACTATGTTGAGTGTTGGTCTAAGAGTGTGTTGAACTCTTAGTATTTGAGTCTGATTTTTGGTGTCCTCCTTTACCTGGGTAACCCTGCAGGCCGAAGGCTCTCCAGTCTCTGACAGGCTGTAATCCAACCGTGGCAGCCTCCACATCACTCACTCCACAAGGGTCCAGTATAGCCGGGACTACCTGTCAATCACAGACACATACACACTCAAAGGAAATATCACTGGCTCTGCAGAGTATAACAGTGTGTTTACTACTCTTACTTCAGTATAACAGTGTGTGTTTACTACTCTTACTTCAGTATAACAGTGTGTGTTTACTACTCTTACTTCAGTATAACAGTGTGTTTACTACTCTTACTTCAGTATAACAGTGTGTTTTACTACTCTTACTTCAGTATAACAGTGTGTGTTTACTACTCTTACTTCAGTATAACAGTGTGTGTTTACTCTTACTCAGTATAACTTCAGTATAACAGTGTGTGTTTACTACTCTTACTTCAGTATAACAGTGTGTTTACTACTCTTACTTCAGTATAACAGTGTTTACTACTCTTACTTCAGTATAACAGTGTTTACTACTCTTACTTCAGTATAACAGTGTTTACTACTCTTACTTCAGTATAACAGTGTGTTTAACAGTGTGTGTTTACTACTCTTACTTCAGTATAAGTGTGTGTTTACAGTATAACAGTGTGTTTACTACTCTTACTTCAGTATAACAGTGTGTGTTTACTACTCTTACTTCAGTATAACAGTGTGTGTTTTACTTCAGTATAACAGTGTGTGTTTACTACTCTTACTTCAGTATAACAGTGTTTACTACTCTTACTTCAATATAACAGTGTGTGTGTTTACTACTCTTACTTCAGTATAACAGTGTGTGTGTTTACTACTCTTACTTCAGTATAACAGTGTGTTTTACTACTCTTACTTCAGTATAACAGTGTGTGTTTACTACTCTTACTTCAGTATAACAGTGTGTGTTTACTACTCTTACTTATAACAGTACTAACAGTGTGTGTTTACTACTCTTACTTCAGTATAACAGTGTGTTTACTACTCTTACTTCAGTATAACAGTGTTTACTACTCTTACTTCAGTATAACAGTGTGTGTTTACTACTCTTACTTCAGTATAACAGTGTGTGTTTACTACTCTTACTTCAGTATAACAGTGTGTTTACTACTCTTACTTCAGTATAACAGTGTGTGTGTTTACTACTCTTACTTCAGTATAACAGTGTGTTTACTACTCTTACTTCAGTATAACAGTGTGTTTACTACTCTTACTTCAGTATAACAGTGTGTGTTTACTACTCTTACTTCAGTCTCAGGTTTCCTCGTTGGTCCTATTTTCTCTCACCTGGTCACGCGGTACTCTGTTAGAGAAGTCAATGACATCGCTCAAATCTGGCGGAGGGTTTCTTCTCTTGTAAAACTTGAACATTTTTCTAAATGCATCTTCGCCATGCTCCACCACTGAGGCTGCCATCTTGGCCATGACGTCATCTTCTTCTTCTTGGTTCATATGGCGGTAGGGATCATTTCTCTATGGTGCTCTACCGCCACCTGCTGGTATAGAGTGTGTATAACTTACACAACTTAATAAAAAATAATAAAAACGTCTCACATTTTCTCAATAAATGTTTTGGTGGAAGATACTGAAATAGTATTTCATAAGACTTACTTCTTAACTTCTTTTGCAGAATATTTATATCAAAATGCATTCTTTATCTTTGAAGTTTCCATTAGATGCCTTCTTTCTTGCTCATATTTCTGACTGTACAAAGACATTTTCTACTGTTTCCTCTTGCCCACAATAGTTGCATTTTCCTGTATGGTGTTATCCTACTTGTAGTAGCGTACTGTCCATATCTAAGTCTCGATATTACTTTTCATCTCTCCTGTTCCTTCCTGCGGATCCCATTTCTCCCACTTTCCCTCTGGACTTGGTAAAGCCATTGTCCTTTTTTGTCTTCCTCCCACCTTTCTTTCAACCTCTGTTCGATAATACATTTGGTCTGTGATTGACTGAGGCTGACTATAACATCAGTGCAGCTATTTATTGCGGCCTCTTTTGCAGCTTTATCTGCCATTTCCTTTGCTTTGACACC
Organism: Anoplopoma fimbria; assembly: GCF_027596085.1. NCBI lineage: Eukaryota > Metazoa > Chordata > Actinopteri > Perciformes > Anoplopomatidae > Anoplopoma > Anoplopoma fimbria. The sequence goes on along the minus strand of NC_072463.1, from coordinate 10,323,060 downwards.
AATATGTATGTGATATGGACCCATCGTTTGAATTCTGTATAATGTTTGTTGTATTTCAATAAGGATGGTCTACTGTCTGAATGGCTGTTCGGTAAGCTTGCTAATGAAGAGCTTGAGTCTGAACAAAGGATTGCCCTCAATGGTCTCATGTCCTCTATCCACTGTAGTGCTAACATTATTGCCAGTATTTCTCCCGTGTACACACATAGTCCCTCAGTTATCATTGATCTATTTTGACATTAAATTCTGGTACAATAAATGCTATTCCTACCTCGTTTACTTAACTCTTTAATGCGTCTGTGAAAACCTGGACATAACCATGGTAACTGTCAATATGTGCCTGTATTGTATGCAAATTGAAATCACCCGCTCTGTCCATGTTCTTCTTTTTGAATAATGCAAAGTCTACTTTGGCTTCAGGAAGTTTCCAGTGCTATTGCAGGCAATGGAACTGTTGGAGAAAAACTTAATTTACCTATTTTAAGTTGTGTTCTGCTTTTTCTCATACTGTCCATCCAAACCTTCTTGTCTTTCTCCTCTCCTTTTCCCAGCACAGATCTAAAGTGTCCTGTGTATGATGTTCTTTACTGTGACCCTGTAGATTAGCCCAATAACTCAATGCTGACTTAGTTCTTCTTAATTCTAGCGGCTTTCCTCCCATTTCCATCTGTAATGAAGCCGTAATCTCATTGCCTGATAGTGAATATTATCCTATATTTTGAGAGGTGTGCTTGCTGCTGATCCATACAACCATAATTTAAGGTAGATCTAATTAATCCACTATGTATGGCTTTCAAAGCAGTTCTATCCGCCCCCTTTCACTTCCCACCAAACACCTCTTTATATTTAGCCCTTTTTTACATGTGTCCACTACTTTTTAATATGTACAGCTCATGTGACCCTTTCATCAAACCACAACCACAAAGTGTTTTACTCTCTCAGATTCTTGATTATTTTTACTTCAATACCAATTTGTTTCCTTGTAAAGAACATTGTCTTTGTCTTATCTACTGAAAATGTAAAACCCCATATATATATGACCACTCTTCTACCTTAGAAATGACTCTCTGCAGTTTTTTTACTACGAATTCCACATTTCTCTCCCACTTCCAAATTGCGTGACACTCCCATTCCATTTTCTATTACACTGAACACATAATTTATCATAATGGAAAATAGTAAAGGACTGATTATACTACCTTGAGGCGTTCCATTTTCAGTACCAAACTTTCCTGAAAAGCTCTTTCCCCTTCTGACTTCTATAAATCTTTTCAGTAAAAAAATCCTTATCCATCTATACATCTACCCTTAATACCCAACCTGCAAAGTCTTATTAATAACCCTTCTCTTCACATCATATCATATCTCTATGTCAAAGAAGACAGCCACAACACTTGATTGAGGTAAATGCTACCACATCAGGGGCTTTGGGCCATTCTTTAGATGGTCTGGTATGGTGACACCTATGTTACTCTCCTGAGTTTGCTTATGTCCCCTTTGTTTTTGTCCCTGTCTTACTTTGTATAATTTCTTAGGTCATATACGTTTTCATGTATGTGTCTGCACTTGTTTTGTACTCACTTAGACAAAAAAGAAGAAGGAAACAAAAGAGTAAGTTAGCTTGTTAAGGTCACGGTCAGGACATAAAGGACTCAATGACACCTTATCCACTATGAAAAGACATTGTGGGATAAATATGAGATGTGCAACCGTAATGCTGATCAGGTGTAGAGACAGACTGAAGGCAGGTGATGAGGCCAGTGGAGCCTTAAAGGGCTGAGAGACAGGGGACTAACAAGCACAGGTCACAGGGCTTCAGTTTAATGCATGAATGAAACGGGAATACGAGACAGAATATGGCTTCTTTAACAAGTCATGATTTTATTTATAACAATATAAATCCCTCATGTCCGTAAATGACACAACTGTAATGTAATGTAATGACACAAAGCCACGTTATCACTCCGGTCCACCAGGGGGCGACATGCAGCCTTAACGTTGGTTTGCGCTGCTAAAGAGGAGAAGAAGGAGAAGAAGAAGGAGGAAACATGGCGGCGCCGTCCAAGAAGGTGTTCGAGGTCTTCGTGTCAAAGATACCATGGACGACAGCCGGCAGTAAGTCTGTCTCACGGTTCAGATAAGCACCATGTTGAGTGGCGGTCTCTGTGTGTGTGTGTGTGTGCACGTGCATGTGTGAGTCTCCACTGCTGACACCGCAGATAACCAACAGCACGTGACGGGGATGGACATCTCATAATAGGAGGAAAGTCAAAGTCAGCATCACTAAGAGCTGCTTTCTGTTCAATATGCATCATCAATCATTTCCGGGTTACTAGGTTAGCCTTAAACTAATGCAGTGGCCGTTTCTCAATACCAAGTATTGTCAAGTTTGGACTTGCAAACTTGCTAGTTCAGAGAGTACAAACCGAGGATGCGAGGATGCAGTACGGTCATTTTGCAATCGGAACAGCAGCGAACTTGATGACGTCACCGACGTCACCAACTCAGCTCGTCGGTCCCGCCTACTCCGGTTATCTTCAGTCATATATATTGGCAATAAAACGAAATATGATATAAAACACAACCCTGCCTTTTTTCGTTTTCATTTAGAAAATATTAAAATATTAATATGTATATATTTTGTGTTACATCTGCAACCACAACCACAGAGACACCGGAGCCAGCGGCACATCTGGAGAGGCCTTGCCGAGATAAGGCTGCTGTCAGCGGGCTACATGAGCACTCACCGCCCGGTCTCCTCTCTGGACCTCTCATATCTCCGACAAACGTCGGCGCTGTTTTCAAACAGGCTCTATCTTGATAAATTGACCGCATATTTTAAGTCTTAACAACTACATTCTCGCTTAAAAACATCTTAAAACTAAATTCCGTTACACAACAACAGCAGTATTTAGACAATGATAACTGACATTGTCGTCTCTTGTTTGCTGGTGAAATGCATTCTGGGATACTTGGCTGTCCAAAGTCCACACAAGTCTCCTCCGATGCATCCCCGATATAATGGGCGGAGCAAGGACACTTCCGGGTATTTGGACCGTACTTGGCTGAATGCGAACTTGTGTTTTGGAACAGTACTTGGGCCGCGCTAGATGACGTTTCACAAGTTCAGGAGGACACAAGTACAGAGAAGTTCACTTATTGAGAAACGGCCAGTGTAACCTTCATGAAGCTACCGTAAAGTAGACTGAAGTGACGTAGTGTAGCTACTACCAGAGCCCGTCTACGAAGAGCCTGGGCACTCCCTATACGCCCCATTGTACCGATTTTGGTTGTAGTTCCATGAGACATCCACTGGGGGTGATCGCGGAGATTGAATGGGAGTCTATCGGGCTAAACGTAGACTAATTATGCCTCTTTCACCTGCTTGTCGTTGAAATATGAAATTTTATTGTAGATTCCGCAAGTTCAATATAGATTATGGTTCAAAAGTCAAATGAGTGAGTACTTATGTCCTTTCGATTTCTTACAGTTTGGGCCGTTGTTGGCCAGTATACGCTAGCATTCTGCTAATGATGCTGATTGGTCAGGGACGGACTTGCGACTGATTACGACCAGAGACCCCTCTTGACGGCATCTGAAGCTGAAGCGCATAAACATTATCTTAAGGAGGACTTTCCGTCGAAGTTATTTTTGCGTACTGTATTTATATTATATATATATATATATTATACTATTATATGTTAATAAAAGGAAGTGCCGAAGTGATTCAGAAACTGCCGTAAAGCAGTACCTCTGACAGTGTGACGTCATCGCATTTTTGAACACCTTTTTAGAACAGATACGTGACCTTAAAAAATGCAATATTCAGCTGAGTTTATTATTTTAGCCCCACCTTTGATAGCTACTTTCAAATTACTTGACAAAAAATTACATCGTGAGAAAAGTGGATTCTGAGGATAAAACCGTTGGCTCCCATTCATTCTGGACTAGACGCCCCGCATGGTCAAAGATTATTACTGCAACCAGTCCGGAAACCCGGAACTAACCCATTTGAGTGCCAGTTCTCCTCATATTAGACATTCTCTGCTACTACTAATACATGAAGCTACCGTAAAGTAGACTGAAGTAGACTGAAGCTACCGTAAAGTGACTGAAGTGACGTGTGTAAAGTAGACTGAAGTACTACTAATACATCAAGCTACCGTAAAGTAGACTGAAGTGACGTAGTGTAGCTACTACTAATACATGAAGCTACCGTAAAGTAGACTGAAGTGACGTAGTGTAGCTACTACTAATACATGAAGCTACCGTAAAGTAGACTGAAGTGACGTAGTGTTAACTATACTGGAGCACTGCGTGTAGCTGAAGCATCATTAGTGCCCCAGCATCGACAACGTCGGGCCGTGAAGGGCCAGTTGAAACTGTACGGATTATTCAGATTAATATTTTCCACTCATGGCTTTTTGGGGCTACTTGCCATGCACGAAAACTCACCAAACTTTGCACACTTCTTAGTCGTGGTGGAAATAGAATGATGTGGGTATACACATAACTTCAAAACTATTCTGCTATAATCACAACATTTGCGGCATATGTTCACGTACCATCCTGGAACATACTCTGAAATGTTCATTCCATTCTGCCCCTAGGGGGCGCTACAGTAATTTGTCCCTTTTTGGGGCTTTTTTTACTCATTTTCACGTGTTGTATTTTAAAGAACCCCTTCTACATTATTTATGAAATCGACTTAAAATTGGGTTAGAATGATCTTAAGATCTTTATGTTGAAAATGTAGCAAAATCAGGAGTTGTCATGTAAGGACCTTGACGTGCCGTGGCGCCCATTTGCCATGAAACAGGAAGTTGTTGTAATTCCAAGGTTCATTGTCCAATCTGCCACATTTCTTATGCATGGTTCTGGTCCAGGCCTGAGCGCCAAAATGTTCACATAGTCATAGCGCCACCTTCTGGCAAAAGGAAATTACACATTTTGTACTTTCATGTACTCCTACTAGCCAGTTAATCAACTTTAAATTTGGCAAGTAAAGCCTTAACACATTGATTATGCATGGTCCTGAATATAATGAGTTTTCGTTGAATACTGTTGCCGTGGCAACACATTATTTGCCATGAAAATGGAAGCTAATATCTCTGTGGCTTGAGATACTCAAAAACTTATGGAACTTCGCAAATTGTCATAGGTGATGAAAATAAATATTTCATACGGCATCTGGGCATTGCAGTTATTAATTGCCTCGATAGCAGCCCCTACAAATTTTCAGAAGAATGTTGAAATTTTGTAAGCACATGTATCAGATGTAGACCTAAGAATATGTTTCTTGGGACCAAAGTCAAACCCATGCGGAAGTTGGACATTTTCATTTTTGTGTCAAATTTAGCATAATGTTGGATAATTTCTAGGAGGTTTACTTTAAGATACTACTCCTAGGGTATTTGTCAGATCCATTTCAAATTTACTCAATACAATCTAAAGGCCTTTGTAATTAAAACGTATCCAACACTATACCTTTGGAAAGGCTTAGCCGTGGTCTGGTGGCCATTTTACGTGATTCTCCAATAAACTAGCTGATGTAACTCCAATGGACTTGCTTGAATCTGCCACAAACTTGCCATGCTTGATTAAAGTCATGGCTTGAGTATGTTGACATGCCTATTTCTACTTCTAGTCAAAGCGCCACCTACTGGCAAAAGGAAATCAGCCTTATATGACAAACTGCAAACAATTTGACATGACATTTACATGATGATCTTAACAGTTTATATAGAAATGATATAGATAAAATGCATGTTTTTCTGTTTTCTCTCGTGCCAAATACTGGATTCAGGAAGTGCTGGGATATTTGCATTGCATCATTTACAGTGTTATACACTCCACGTCCCGCCAGTACCCCGACATGCACAAAGCGCGAGGGCCCGTTCTTCGCTGCATCTTTAATTATTTGTTGAGTAAGAAGTTTGAGTGAAACTCCAGGTTTGTGCTGGAGAATATGACGTGTTCCTGTTTGTTTTGCAGAGGAGATGAGGGAGTACTTTGGACAATTTGGCCCAGTGAAGAGGTGTCTTCTTCCATTTGTAAGTTTTCACAGTAATAGAATGACTGAATCCCTGTTCTTGCCAAACCCGCACAATAGTGCATAAATTGCTTGTGTTTATGTGTTGCACCAGGATAAAGACACAGGCTTCCACAGAGGATTCTGCTGGGTGGGCTTCACAACAGAGGAAGGACTGAACAATGCACTTCAGAAAGACCCACACATGGTGGAGGGAGCAAAGGTAATCATAAATGTAAAGTCAGGTGGATATAGATAGTTTCACATAACCGTTTATGGAGTATGTCCATGCCATGTCAGTTTCATGTCTGACCTCTGATATCTGATTTTACAGGCCTTTCTGTTAAATATCAGAATGATAGGGAGGGCGCTCCAAGCAGTTAGGGGCTCAGTGCCTCACTCAATGGCAAAGGGGCATTGCCCTGGCTGTGAACTGGCACCCCTCCAGTTACCATTCAACACTGAATGATAAAATAGAGCTTTCTACAATGATCGGCTAGATATCAGCGGATTAAAGCAAATAATGCTAATAAGTTTGTTCTTAGACATCATACTACATATGATAAGGTTTCAGTATGAGGCAGAACCTGAACATATTTATTATATCCTCTATGTATTATTTCCTTATGGATTCCCCTGTTCTCTGTTTTCAGCTGCAGGTTCAGAGGAACAGACGTCCATTTGCAGGGCAGAGGTCAAACAGAGACGGTGAACATGACTGAAGCTCCGATACTGCTGTGTGGAAGAGACTGACATGTGCTATTGTTATCGCCTGGCCCAGTTCACTAAGAATGCGTTTGCCCCTGCTGCCTATTTGCGGGACATTTAGACCAGTATGACCCAAGTTTGTCCTTTGAACATCTTCAGTGACTTTGGGCCTGACCATGATTGCCGATGTTTTAATGCTCTGTGCAGTAGTAGTGCTATTTATTGTCAGCGATAGGGTTGTACTTCCTGTAAGCATCCTGTCACACTCCATCAACAGTAAATAATGCCTTTATAAAACATAATTTACTGATCTCAAGTGTAAAGCAGTAAAAACAGTGTTGGAATCATTTTTGAATTCAATGTTTTTTGATTTCCACTTTCACTTGTACTGTAGTATTTTGTGCAGTGGTTACACTGCAGTCCAGGATCTCAGTACTTCCTTTGGCCAATGGTGGCTTGTAGCTGGCATTGGATCATTGTTACTCATGCAGTAAAGTCTAAACAGCAGTGGTGTAGTTGGTGGAAGTGAAACTCATTTTGAACGGTTTTCTTTTGGACTGCAACTTTTGATTGTTTATATTATGGATTAGTCTTCTGGGTTTTTTTTCCGATTCATTTATTGATTTATCAAAAATTGACGCAAATTACCAAGAGCCCAAAGCGATGCCTTCACAATGCTTTGTTTTGTCCTAACAATAGTATAAAGGGCGAAAGTATTAGGAAATAAATGACAGGAAAAGCAGAAAATCCTCACATTTGTGAAGCTGGAACCATGACATTTGGCAATTATCAAGAAAAGATGACAAAATGTTCTGTCAATCGACCTATTGATAAACAAAAACTGTTGGTAAGTTGTATTTGTAACAAAGCAATATGTTTTATAAGCACTTCATTCAAATGTATAGTTGTATAGTAAAAAGTAGGCAACAGATATCTAAACTGTATGTGGCGTAAGAGTAGGCCTACAGTTGGGAAAACAAAATACTCAAATCAAGTACTGGACCTCAAATCTGATCTCAAGTACTGTACTGGAATAAATGTACTTAGTTACATACCACCACTGCTAAACAAGCATTGTGTTGCCCACTGGTCTAGCATTTCAATTGAAAATTGATGTCAAAGTGTTACAAGAAAAAAAGGTTGTCTTTTTATTCCTCAATTAGCCTTTAACGTCAATGTTTGGATGAGAAAAATAATCTATAATATAATCCTGGGAGACGTGGGTTCTTCGGTGATGTCAGAGACCAGCATCGTGGACAACACGACGAGCTGATCAGGAGCTCTTCCAGCAAAGTTAGCACCGAGATGCACCGCATGACAGCAGAGGAAGTCTGTCTCCTAGCAACTCCTCTACCTCACCAGAGACATGAGGGCCGGAGAAAGTTTTAGCCTGCCATATAAGAAATGAGATTCGGCCAACATGGACGGTAGGTTGCCTGCAGATTAAAGTTGCGGATTAGCAGCTTGAAGGTTGATGGTTTGAATCCCTGGCCGGATAGCACAAAAATCTGGTAAAAATAAGAGTAATATCAGATACAAGCTTTTGTTGTGTTCCCTCATGCCTCTCCAGATTCTGGAAGCGTGTTGTGTAAGGGGCTTTTGAGTGGATTACATGCAGAAAAGTAATTCACCCATGGGGATTAATAAGGTAATATTCTGTTTTATTCTACTCCAATAAACACGGGTGCCAACTCACGGGGGGGAAAAGATGACAACGATGTGACCCCCTAGGGGGTCCAGGGCCATCCTCCCGGGATCATTTCAAATAAATAAATCAGCTTCATAATGTGGATTTACAGTCGAATTTAGCACGAGGATATAGAAAGTATCTATATAGATATATAAAGATTACAAAGGTATTTTAATCTCAACTCTCCCTCTTCATTCTCTCTGCTCATAATCTTGATATGTTCTTGTTATTTATTGTACTATACCATATGTTAACATATGTTTGATATTCTTTTCAATCATATCTTATATTGCCGTACTTCATGACATATATTAAGTTAAATCTTGAACTATGTTATACTTTATACTTTGTTATATACTGTATATTTGGCAAATGCTAAATGGCCTTTCTAGTCCTACGACCACTGGAAGGGCATTGACACTACATGTCATCTTTCACCCATTCACACCCACTCATACACTGATGACAGAGGCTACCATGCACATCAGGACTCTGGCCATTTTAAGCCATTCATACACCGCAGACACACCTGCTCTACCTCTAGCATATGTTACTGTGCTACTACACCTTATGTGTCATAACCCACATCATAATGTAACATATTATATTATACTATGTCAATATGTTACATTGACTCTTGCACTATATTCTATTACAAGAGTACAGACAAACACAGTACCATTGCTTAATCATACTATATATTAACCTTTTCTGACTTTGCTGTTATCAATCACACCATGTCTGGTTCCTGCCACCTCCAAAAGTTTTCCGATGACTCCTCCATTGTTGGATGTATCACCAGGGACAACGAGGAGGAGTACAGAGGACTGATTGAGAGCTTCTTTACAACCGTTGTGTATTCTTCAGAAGCGAGCCATTAGAATAATCCATAATGTAACTTATCATGAACATACTAATCAACTATTCATACAGTCCAAAACTCTCAAATTTCCTGATCTGGTTGAATTCAAAACTGCCCAAACAATCTTCAAAGCCAGAAATGATATGCTACCAAAAAACATACAGGCAATGTTTTCTGAAAGGGAGGGACGTTATAACTTAAGGGGACAGCTGAACTTCAAGGTCCACCACACACGCACAACGAAAAAGAGCTTTTGTATCAGCATCTACGGAGTTAAATTGTGGAATAAGTTAAGTGTGGAAGTACAGAAAAGCCAAAGCATAAGACAGTTCAAAAACAAATATAAAGACATCGTCTTCACAAAGTACAGAAATTTAGAAAAGCCTCTGTAACATTGATATGTAGACTGTAGTTTGTAATATACATGGTATTTGTATTTATATTTGTAATATCTATATATATAGTAACTTATAATATACATGTATAGGTATTTATAATGTAATATAAATTGTTTATAGTATATATATATATATATATATATATATATATATATAATTGTATACAATTATATATATAATTGTTTACAATATTTGTGTGTGATTATATTGACTATTTATAAATATACGTAGATATATATGCGTAGATATATATATATATACACACAATTATTCTGTATTCTGTATTCATATTTGTATGCATTATTATAGCTTGCATTATACTGACATGTTGGTGACATCTATCCAAGCTAAATTGATCTATTAAGGGGTAGGACTAGATAAGTTTTTTTACTTCCTCCTACCCCCTTTCGAGCATGTAGAAAGTTTTTTTTTTAAATTTTACTTCTTTTGTCTCTTTTATTTTTTATTTCATCTATTAATAATCAATTGATAATCATTAATTGATTAATAATCATGTTTTTTATTGCTTGCATGTTCGAAATAAAGACAATCAATCAATCAATCAATTCATCACATGGTGCAGCAACAACCACCTGAAGCTCAACATCAGCAAGACCAAGGAGCTTGTGGTGGACTACCAGAGGAACAGAAGCCCCCCTGTCCCTGTTTTCATTCAGGGAGGGGAAGTGGAGAGGGTTGAGTCCTACAAGTACCTTGGGGTGCAGATAAACAATAAACTGGACTGGACACACAACACTGACGCCCTATACAGGAAAGGACAGAGCAGGCTGTTCTTCCTGAGGAGGCTGAGGTCCTTCAATGTGTGCAATAAACTGCTCAAGGCATTCTACCAGTCTGTGGTAGCCAGCGCCCTCTTCTTTGCTGTGGTGTGCTGGGGTGGTGGCATCAGGACTGGAGATGCCAACAAGCTCAACAAGCTGGTGAGGAAAGCCAGCTCTGTGGTGGGTCTGGAGCTGGACAGTCTGGAGTCAGTGGGTGAGTAGGAGGATGAAGGCCAAACTCGGAGCCATCCTGGACAATCCCTCTCACCCTCTCCATGAGGAACTGTGGCAGCTGGGCAGCTCTTTCAGCCATCGGCTGATTCTACCAAAGAGCAGGACTGAGCACTTCAGACGCTCATTTGTGCCCACTGCCATCAGACTGTACAACAACAGCGGAGACCACAGTCTGTCATCATGCTGACCAGCCCCCCCCATGTGGATATACTGTACATTTTTATTTGTATTCTTGTTTTTTATTTGTATTCTTATTTTTTATTTTATTCTATTTTTATTTTATTGTATAATATGTGTATTTATTATCTGTTTCTGTGTAGTTGAGCTGCTGCAACACCCGAATTTCCCCCATGGGGATCAATAAAGGAATATAATAATGTCACCTTATCGTGCCATTTGTCCCCAAATCCTATTTTATAATTTGTATTTTTATTCTATTCTCATTTTAGCTTATATGCCATATAACATTTATATCTGTTATTTTCTATACTTTTTATGTCTTGGTGCTGCTGTAAAAACAACTGGGGATCAATAAAGGTTTATATTATAAGTTTAGGGCATACAAAATAAATAAAGGTTTATATTATAAGTTTAGGGCACACAAAATAAATAAAGGTTTATATTATAAATTTAGGGCACACAAAATAAATAAATTAGCAACAACCCAAACCACCCAATCAGCAGTTAGAAGCGGTGCTGGGTATTTTCAGTTCGATTTTTTTGGATTGACTGAACCAAACCCTTTTTGTTTTTCTAAACTTTTGTGTATGTGGTCCGAGCCCTTAGCCAACTCCGGCCCTGCTGTGGTGCCCCTGGCTCTCAGCTATGCTTGGATTGCGCCTAATTCATTTCAATTTAATTCAGTTTGTTTTGTTTAGCCCAAAATCACAATGAACAAATTTGCCTCAGAGGGCTTTACAATCTGTACACATGCGACATCCTCTGTCCTTCCCTCACATCGGCACAGGAAAAACTCCCCTAAAAAAACCTTTAACAGGGAGAAAAAAGGAAGAAACCTATGAGAGAACGACAGAGGAGGGATCCTTCTCCCAGGATGGACAGAATGCAATAGATGTCATGTGTACAGAATGAACAGCATAACAGAGATACAACACATTCAATGTATGTGACATAAATGATTCATATAATAAGAGTAGTAAGCAGAGTAACGAAGGGAAAAAATAAGACTACTTATAAAAGCAGCAATGACTATAGTGGAATTAAAATAATGATATAGGGAATAGTATTATTAATGTGACTCATAATAATAATGGAAGTAGCAGTGGGTGTCAGCCAGGTCACAGCAGGAGGCAGGACCACAGTCCAGGTACCACAACGATTCATGGAAACCTGCGAGGCGAGAAAGCAAAAAGGGCTTCAGGGTGGAAGCAAAGCTAATATGCCTAATGGTACAGGTAATAGTAATAGTAATGTGACTAATCATAATAATAATGGCGCGGAAGAAGCAAAATCAGTAATGTGCATAAATAGGAGATTAATAAATAAAGATGGAGGGAGAGAAGAGGAGAGAGGAGCTCAGCGTATCCTAGGTAGTCCCCCGGCTGTCTAGGCATATAGCAGCATATCTAGGGGCTGGACCAAGGCGAACCTGAACCAGCCCTAACTATAAGAGCTATCAAAAAGGAAGGTCTTAAGCCTGCTCTTAAAAGTAGTGAGTGTGTCTGCCCCCCGGACTGAAACTGGAACCTGGTTCCACAGAAGAGGAGCCTGATAACTGAAGGCTCTGGCTCCCATCCTGCTTTTTGATACTTTTGATAAGACGGTGCCTGGCCAGTTAGAGCTTTGTAGGTAAGTAAAATAATTTTAAATTCTATTCTTGATTGAACAGGGAGCCAGTGCAGAGAAGCTAATACTGGAGTAATATGATCTCTTTTCTTAGTTTTTGTTAGAACATGTGCTGCAGCATTCTGGATCAACTGGAGGGATTTCAGAGATTTATTAGATTAGCCTGATAATAACGAATTGCAGTAATCTAGTTTAGAGGTAACAAATGCATTTAATTGAATTGAATATTGCAGCTGCCCTTTCAAAGTATGCATTCAATTAAGACATACTACTTCATCATAACGTGGCAACTTGAACTTTGACCTTCTTGCTCATATATCTGCTGTGCAAAGGATTGTGTGTCAGAATAGCCAGAACAGCATGCTGGTTTGCTTAAATGTTGCTGCAGCAAGGAATTGTGGTGCGGCATTATCTTCTTTCCTTTGTTAAACAGGCCCCATTAAGCTATTTTCCGGGTGCATATTTTTATCTCCAGTTACAGTTACAACATGCGTTAATGCTCATAATCCTCCTTGTTTTTCTCATCCTGGCTGTCCTGCAGCACCTCTTCTCACCCTCTCTCTGAAACGCTCCATTGTAGCGCTAAAGTCTGCTCTGATTGGTCCGCTAGCCTGCTCTGTTGTGATTGGTCAACGTTTCAGATTTCCAAAAACTCTTCCTCCGTCTCTCTCTTTTGTCGTTTGAGGGCCAAACTAGCCTGAACGAGTTTTTCTGTCACTTTGGTAACATTGTGACCTCATAATGTTACAGAAGTGAAGGAGAGAATTCAATGGAGGCGTTTCAGGCAGCTCAGGAGCAGTGTTTTAATATTATTAATATTAGTACAGTGATGATTACTTTGTTTCATTATCAATATTAGTACAGTGATGATTACTTTGTCTTTATTAATATTAGTACAGTGATGATTACTTTGTGTCTTTATTAATATTAGTACAGTGATGATTACTTTGTGTCTTTATTAATATTAGTACAGTGATGATTACTTTGTTTCACTATTAATATTAGTACAGTGATGATTGCTTTGTGTCATTATTAATATTAGTACAGTGATGATTACTTTGTGTCTTTATTAATATTACTACAGTGATGATTACTTTGTGTCTTTATTAATATTAGTACAGTGATGATTACTTTGTGTCTTTATTAATATTACTACAGTGATGATTACTTTGTGTCTTTATTAATATTACTACAGTGATGTTTACTTTGTGTCTTTATTAATATTACTACAGTGATGATTACTTTGTGTCTTTATTAATATTACTACAGTGATGATTACTTTGTGTCTTTATTAATATTAGTACAGTGATGATTACTTTGTGTCTTTATTAATATTAGTACAGTGATGATTACTTTGTGTCTTTATTAATATTAGTACAGTGATGATTACTTTGTGTCTTTATTAATATTAGTACAGTGATGATTACTTTGTGTCTTTATTAATATTACTACAGTGATGATTACTTTGTGTCTTTATTAATATTAGTACAGTGATGATTACTTTGTGTCTTTATTAATATTACTACAGTGATGATTACTTTGTGTCTTTATTAATATTAGTACAGTGATGATTACTTTATTAATATTAGTACAGTGATGATTATTAATATTAGTACAGTGATGATTACTTTGTGTCTTTATTAATATTAGTACAGTGATGATTACTTTGTGTCTTTATTAATATTAGTACAGTGATGATTACTTTGTGTCTTTATTAATATTAGTACAGTGATGATTACTTTGTGTCTTTATTAATATTAGTACAGTGATCATGTGTGCAGACATAAATTAAAAGTCTCTCCAGCTGTTAGAGCAGACTGACAGCTGATCAGCGGTGACGTCATCAGAAACAGACGTCGCGTCACGTGACGCTCCAGAGGAAAGGACGTCTCATGTCTCTTAAAACAGGTTTCCTCTCTCCTCGCCTGGTTTCCTGCGCAAGTGAAGGAATCGAGGAGGCGAGTTAAGAGACTGGGCATGAACCCAGAGACGCGTGAGAAACACGTCACCGGCCTGAGCGAAGTGTACAGGGGAGTGATATGTACCGGAAGTAGCGCAGACACCGCTGATGAACAGTAAAGGTCACGTGTGAGTTCAGCAGCCTTCGTCTCTCATGGAACTACATTAACCAGACTCCTCTGTGACGTCAAACTCTGAGGTAAGTGAGACAACGCGCGTGCCTCTCTTCACGCCCCATGGTGCCCGGTGAGACACCAGGTCCGTTGGAGATGAGCCGGTCCTGCGCAGAATCGATCACCGGCGATCACCGCGCAATGCATGCCGGGTAGACTTGTGTCCGACTTGCTCTGACGTCATGAACTAGTGGGCAACGATGACCTCACGAGAGCGAGGCGGCCGCAGGTTTTTAGAGCCGACTGCATGGCGCAGTGCATGATGGGAAACGCCTGCTGTCTCCTGATCAAAGAGCTGATTGGCTCTTAGTTTAGACAACAAACACCACGTTTTGTAGAAAATTCTTATTTTCTGTGTAAATGTAAGATTTGATGCTAGATTGTTGGCTAGTGGACTCACGTTGTGCAATGATGATGATGCTGATAATAATAATAATAATAATAATAATAATAATTATTATTATTATTATTATTATTATTATTATTTTATTTATTGAGAAAGCCTAATTCCATGTTGATGTCAACATGTCTTCAGTCAGAGAACTGGATTGTGTGAAATCCATAGATTAACAATGTGAAGCATCAGAAACCTTTAAAGGAGAGAACCACTGTCACTGATGGACAATCATAGAACCCAAACGTAGTCTATAAACTACAGGTAGCCTACAAATGTAACCAACAGGATGTAAACATTTCAATGACTTCCTGTGTTTTCATTGAAGGCTGAAAACTGTTCGACTTGATCGCAGTTTTTTTTTTCAACGCCCCCCTGCTGCTGCCCCTGCTGCTGCCCCCTGCCCCCTACTGCTGCTGCCCCCTGCTCTCCTCCACTTTCGAGGCGAGGCGCAGTCAACTCGAACGAACCTATTCTGACTGCTGGTGTCATCCACCTCTCCACGCTGGGTACGTCATGTGACCACGTGGTCTGTCACTGACCACATTTTCGGCATGTTTGATTGTAGAACACGATTACACATTATATTAACTCGGCAGAACATTAACCAGACTACATGACATATTATTTAAAATTCACCATAAATACTTTGAATGAGCAAACGGTTGGTTCCAGCAGCATACCGTTGAGTAGCGACTAGTGGCTTATGACCTGTTTTCTACCGAGATAGATATGATAAGCATAAGCGTCAGGGTACTTTTTTGGTCTATCTTTGGATTAGTGTAATCGCGTGTATTGATTTCATCTGATAAAGTACTGTCAAGTCCAGGAGAGCTCGGGTCTGCAGTGGCAGGTTCCTATATCTGGCAGGAGATGGGCGTATAGGACTGTAGACACTTTTAACTCGTTCTCATTCACAGCATTACAGCAACTAAACCAATAGATGACAACATTTTTACATAGTCTGAATTATATTATTATTATATTATAGAGACATTGTACAAGAAATCAATCTCTGAAAACCACACCCGCCGGAGGGAAAAACAATCTGCACCACAATATGCAAAAGGTCTAAAACGCTAACAAAACACTTAAGAACCTTTAGATTTCAGCGTGCCAAAGGATTATTTAAGCACTATGTCTACCAGGGGTGCAGATGATAACTAAAATGATGATGGGACAAGGTAGTAAGACACTGTAGTTAGCCAAGGCTCTTGCTAACATTATATCATATCTTTCTGATGTATCCACATTATACTATAACATAAGCTGCATACTGTCAAGTTGCTAAAGCTTCACTAGCAGAGCTTTAGATCAGAATGCTTGCTGCACACAGGATCCCAAGATATCTCTCAAGTCTTATTGCCGGATTAGGATTTTATCCATACCTCTACCCTTATCGAGACTCCTTGTTGGTTTGGTTCTTTATCATACTCTTATCTGTTACTCAATAACAACTTTTAAAACAGAATATATATTTTATTTAAACAGAATAAATACACAACAGGATTAGAAGATATTAACATTACTTAATATTTTTATAGAGCAGCAACAGTAATATTTACAACAGCAAATATAAAGTCATTAATATCTAGAAATGTAAAATGTAAATGAATGAAATCTGATTCCTGTCCTCCTGTATGCTTGGTCTCAGAGAGCAGAGTTAAATAGGTTTCTCTTTTGTTTACATGTCCATGCTTGTTGAACAGATGTATTGATAAAGTATTGGCTGATCACTCGTGAATGTTTTATTGCAGTAATGGTAACAAGCGTTGTTGTTGTCAACTGGAGTCATCTTCACTTCACCTGCTTCCCTTAATGTCTCCACTGCGGTTTGCTGGCTTCACTTTGTGTGTTAGTGTGTGTGTGTTACAGTGTGTCTGTGTGTGTAGCTGACGAAATGAACGCTGCAGTGTGATGATAATATTTGCCTACACCAAAACGTTAAAGAGTACCCATAAAGGAACCAATAACGTCGGAGCGTATCAATACTCTTTAATACTTTTGCACCAGGATACACAGTACCCTTTCAACATGGAGGCACCTTCAAACATTACAAAGTCAATGGATAGCAATGACTTGTTTTCCCCTCCAGTTTGTACGGGGCATCATTTTGCTCTGTCTCTTTAGAGAAGCACCTGCACAAAATTCTCAAGTCCCACAAGTGTGGTCGGCAGACCGCAAAGTGAGATCCACATTTCATATTCGTCTATGTCAGTTGTTCACTCCCAGTTATAAAGCAAAATATGAGCCGGAAAGCTTAATGGTAAACCTCATGAGACTTGCAGCTTAAGTACACATGATGCATGCGGGGGAGCTATGCAGGGCAGGAGCTACCTTTGGAGGGTGCTGAGGTTATGTCTGCAGTATTTCTCTCACGATATTTGATGGTTTTAGCAACTTGGGGTGAGTTTACATTGTACATTTGAAGAATTTAAGTATTTTATAGTGTGATTTTACCACCTTAATACATAACATAAGTAAAAGAGTCAGTATTTTCTCACCAAGACTGCAATATCTTTTTCCAATTATGGTGAAGACAGAATCCGCCATACTCTGCCTCTGATTGGCTTACCTTGAAATTCTTACTCTTACAAATCTCTCTGTGCCTAGACCTAACCCATTCAACCAGCCAAGGCAATGAGTGCTAGCCAGTCAGAAGTAAAGGGGGGCAGGTCATGTCTTCCTGGATATTCCTGTTTTTTAAGAATGTAATTGAGCAGTTAAAGCCACCATGAGTAGGATTTGTCAGTTGCGGTTTGTATTCAATATTGGCCACTCCTCCTCGGCGTAGCGAAGGCTAAGTATTTTTTGGGAATAAAATAATACAGTGCAGTGCTGCTCTGTGTGAATGTTGATAACTTCTCACCTGCTTTCACATGTTTTTGCACATTACACTATTTCATATCCTGTCACTTTGTGAACAGTTGTGTGAGGACTCTTTATGTTCATTCTTCCTCCCACAGTTGCTCTAATGGCTGGTCACCTCCTCAAAGTCTCCTCTCTGGCCACAGCTGTTTTTGCCTCCTCCGGGTTTTACCTGTACCACAGACAGCTGAACCTCAATGACCTGAGTGTCATCCGCTTTGGACGAGCCGCAGCCACAGTGAGTTACTGCACACCTCTGCCCTGAGGCTCTTTATTTGGGGAATTATGGATGGATGTTTTTCTCTTGATGTGTTTTGTTTGACATGCTGTCAGTCTTTGCGACCGGGGGCCTGCATCACAAAGCAGGATTAGTGGCTTAGCCAGCTGTGTTTGGCCTTAACTCAGGTTTTCAGGTTTTTGGGGTGAGTTCATAAATATTCACTCCGAGCTCAGGAGTGCACTCTGGCACAAACTGGACCTTTTGTCAATGCTGAGCGCTGTGTACCGTTGGGTTTTTTAGAGCAGCAGAGCGTTCTGTGGACACTGTCTGAGGAGAAGCAGCAGTAGAGCGTACTGTGGACACTCTGTCTGTAGAGAATCAGCAGCAGAGTATACTGTGGACATACTGTCCAAGGAGACTCAGTAACACAGTATACTGTGGACACTCTGTCCTAGGAAACACAGCGGCAGAAGGTAATCTGGAGACTGTCCGAGTAGATGCAGCAGCAGAGCATATTGTGGAAACTGTCCATTTGAGACCCAGTAGCAGAGCATACTGTGGACACACTGTACGTGGAGACATAGCAGCAGAGTGTACTTTTGATACTCTCTTTATGGAGACAGAGCTGAGGAGCAGCAGCAGAGTGACTTTGGACACCCTGTCTGAATATACGCAGCAGAAGAGGGAATTGTGGACACTGTCCGAGGAGACGCAGCAGCAAAGTATACTGTGGACACTTTGTGTAGATCTGTCCGAGGAGGCGCAGTAGCAGAGCATACGGTGGATACTCCCTCCGAGGAGACGCAGCATACTGTGGATACTCCTTCAGCTTGAGATGCTGCAGCAGAGCGTACTGTGCACACAGTTTGTTTGAGAAGCCGTAGCAGAGCATTTAGAGTTAGTTTAGCACACTAAGGTCAATAAATGGCCATTATAGCAGCCCCACAGATAAGCATAAATGAGCACCATGTTCAAGTCCAAGTGAAACAGTTTATGTACTGTGAGTTATCCTCACTGAAACAATATTAAGATTGAAATTTAAGATTGTACAGTTACAAGAGGGATTTAAAAAATCTCATATTTCATTGGACCGCTGGGGTTGTAGTGTGATGCGGAGCTACAGAGGACTCTGGCTGTGGACAAACACTTACCTTTGTGCTAAAAGTTGCAGATTGATTGATGGATGGGTGTCATGATGTTATTGATTACAAATTGGTTTGTACTAACTTACACTAGCACGTCATGTTTTGTTTAACAGGAGTAAAGGGAATTGGATTTTGATATAAAAATACAAAAAAAATGATTTTTTCTAATTTAACTTAATTTTAATCTTTATTTGATGTGTTTTTAAAGCGTTTTACTTTATTCTACTTGTGTGACTATGTTGTATCTGTCCCACCTTGATTTAAATCATTTTTTAACTGTCACAAAAGCCTATTCTTCTCGCTGGTATCAGTGTTTGTGAAATTATTATATTAAGTACTCATCTCCTCATTCTGTAAACTATCACTGTTCTGCAGTTTTCAAATGCACAGTCACCCAGACATTCTAGAACCAAGTCATCCCATTCATTAAAGTTGTTACTCTTTATATCTGATAATGTCTGTATTATTCCAAACTTGAATTGTCTTTTGCTCATTTTCTGAATGTTAGTGCTTTTCAAAGGAAAGTGTACCTGTTGACTCCTCAGTTCTTTACATGTCACTACTCTGTTGTCTGTTGCAGACGGTGGTCATCAGTTTCGACTATCTGACTGCTTTCAAACATGTTGAATATGGCACAGAGGAGTACTGGGCACTCAAGTCCAAGGTAGGAGAACACTCCGTCATAGAGGTGGGGACACTTGCACTGACTTAACCGACTGCTTTCCACAGCACAGCAAGGTGAAACCACAGCTCTAAGAGCTCACTGGGGATGTTTCTTCTTGTTCCATCCTTCCCTGTTTATCAATTAGCAAAGACATTTGTCAAGTTAAGTACTTTTGTATGTGTATAGCCCAGTATCACAAATTTACAAGCTAAACAACATTAGAAATCCTCTGTCCTTGGCCCGCCGCACCCCTCAAAAAACACTCTAACGGGGATAGAAAAAAGTATATTCCTTTATTTTAAACTCCCAACCACGGAGATTCACAAGCTATAAAGGTTCTGAGAGCTGAACGCAGAGAAACATTATGATTCTTGTGGAGATGTGTGATATTTGTGTCCAACTGATGAATTTAAGGTCAATATTTACTTTCTTTAAACTCTGATTTGGTCTCTGCCATATCCTGAGAAGAAAATCTGTCTTTTTAGCTGTTAAATGTTCTGCTATGTCCACTATCTATTCTCTAACTGTGTCTGAGCAGCTGGTACACAGTGCGTGTTTTAGAGAGGGCTGTATGGGAACCTTTTTGCACATGGCACTGGTGCAACAGGCGGAACAGAGGTGGAAGGTTTCCAAATATAGGCCACACAATTGTAGTACCAGTATAAAAGTAACAAGTAAGTCCACTGTAGTTTGAGACTGCAAGTATTGTTTGGGGGCAGGGGGAGGCATACTAAAATACAGTTTAAAAATTCATTTTTAAGTATTTATTATTATTTATGCGCTACTTTATTAAAACATGTAGTGTTGAAACTCTAGTGTTTCCCTTTCTTACTGGGTGTTACTGTTGGTTATCAGTGAAGTGTTTGAACTACACTGCAGAGTGAAGTCTCTTTTCACAGAGAAACAGAGTCCTATGAACAGACTCATGAACAGGTCCATCAGCAGGTCTGCGTTACACACATCTGGCTATAAACTGTCTATGATAACCTGCTCATGGGGCACCGTCTCACTCCCTGTCCCTCTTGTTCTCCGCCAAATGTTAGCAGCAGGAACACTGATTCTTAATTGCGAGACAGTCTTCAACTACCAAGTGGAATAGTTATGCGTTAACAATTCACCACACACACAAACACGCATCGCATGGCAGTATCTGACGATTTTATTCATCACACAGACCAAATGTTTTTATAGCACGTGCAACATACAGTATGTTGTCTACAGCCCTGTTTGAAAAGCTCCCCGCTGCAGCTGGAAACCAAGTTGATGAGAGCGCTGTAAATAAACTGACATAGTAAAGTTTCAGGCCAGGAAATCAAAACCGAGATTAAGATTAACCTTAAGTAAACATGAGACTGTCAGCAGCATGCATATTGTTTTAACATCAGATTGCATTATTATTCGTAATCAGACCCACAAAACGGGATCATATTGTGGGTGAAATCCCATTAGTAGGATGAAGGTAATAACAGTAAATGTCAGCTGGTATGCATTGAGTTTTTTGTGCTGGCGTTTGTTAAAAGGCCACAGCTCAGTCAGGTTCACTCAGGAGAGCTGCTGAAAGGTCAGAGACCACCTGCTCCCACTAACAGTGCACAGAGATCTCCTCTGCAGCAAGAGAGCTGCAGTGAACCTTGAAGAGCAGGGTTCAGCATGGCTGGCCTTGTTTATGTGACACACACGCAAACATACTCACACACACACAGACACTCGGTCCAGCCCCTGAGGCCCTGCTGGTCAAGCCTAGCTACACATGCTGATTAGAATAAATGCATGGTGCAGATTTAATTCAGAGAGGAGGCTCCCTTCCTAATTATTATGAAGTCCTAGAGGTGAGGCGACCGAGCTGCTATTCAGCCTCTCATAAAGAGCTTCACTCAAAGCCACTTATGGAGCCAGTCTTCCAAGCTCATCAAAGGCTGCCCTGAGTGAACCGAGGGGCCATTCACAGCCAATTAGAACAAGCATGGGAGCACTTTCAAGTCTGCCAAATGAGTGGAGGAACATGCCCTGCAATGAGAGAACAGATGGACTGCTTTTTGTCCTCTGCACTAGCTAAGCTCTGCTGTGGAAAACGCTGTAGTGAACATTTGATAACCAGTAAGAAGGAGTTTCTGTGTGCGTTAGTTTGAGAATATACAGAAGATGCTTTATGTACTTACAAATCAGTGTTGGGATGTCTCTACTATCCCTATCCAATGCCTAGTTATCTGCTTTTAACATTATTGGCACCCGTGAAATCTAAGTATATAATGAAATATCTCCTGAAAAAAAGAAATGTAGTGTAAGAGCTTCGGGCTATACACATTTTACCCTAACAAACTTAACTATAAAAACTGAAATATTGACACTGGTATTTGTAGACTTGAAATCTGTAAAAAAAAAAAAATGACATTTGACTAACCTGTTATGAATTGTCAGTGCCCACATGACCTCAATTAGCCAATGACAATGATTGTCTCATCAGTCTTTGGCTTATGCTTAAAAAAGCCACTTGTTATTCCCCTTTCCTTTATTTCACAAAGGTGAACACAAGGAAGCTCACTGAAGATAAGATAAGATAATGTTTTATGTACAGTGCCCTCCAGAATCATTGGCACCCTTAGTGAATATGAGCAAAACAGGCTGTGAAAAAATGTCTTTGCTGTTTATCCTCTTGGTCTTTCACTCAAAATATTCACAAAAATCTGAATATTTTGTAAATTTATTGAAAGAAAAATTATTGAAAATTATTGAAAGAAAAAAAGAATGTTGACATTAAACAAATATTTTTCTCCAAAACATGTGTGTCACAATTATTGGCACCCCTAGAAAATCGCATGATTACAATCTAACTGAAGTATAATTCCAGTCATATTTTACATTTTTAAATTCACCTGTTTGATTAGGAACTTTTAAGTGGTCAACCATGACTTCCTGTTTCACTGGGGTATAAATATGAGGTGGCACAGGTCAAATTCCCTTAGTCATTCATCACTATGGGACATAGTGATGAATGACTATAGACCCGAGAACACAGTGACGATGTGCGACGAAAAGTTGTTGAGCTGCACAAATCAGAAAATGGATATAAGAAAATCTCTAAACAGTTGAAAATACCCATTTCCACTATCAGGGCATAATTAAGAAGTTTAAAGCGACAGGAGATGTTAAGAATCAGCCTGGAAGAGGACGTGTGTGTACATTGACCCCACGCACCGTGAGGAGGATGGTTCGACTGGCAAAAGAATCTCCAAGGATCACAGCTGGAGAATTGCAGAGGTTAGTTGAGTCTTGGGGTCAGAAAGTCTCCAAAACTAGCATCAGACGCCACCTACATCACCACAAGTTGTTTGGGAGGGTTGCCAGAAAAAAGCCTCTGCTGTCAATCAACAACAAACTAAAGCGCCTACAGTTTGCCAAACGTTACTGGGACTTTCAATGGGACCGGGTTATATGATCAGATGAGACCAAAATAGAGCTTTTTGGCAACAAACATCAAAGATGGGTTTGGCGTAGGCAGAAAGATAGCCATACAGAAAAGCACCTCATACCCACTGTGAAGTATGGTGGCGGATCTTTGATGTTGTGGGGCTGTTTTTCTTCCAAAGGCCCTGGACATCTTGTTAGGATACATGGTATCATGGACTCCATCAAATACCAGCAGATATTAAATGAAAACCTAACAGCCTCTGCCAGGAAGGTTAAAATGGGCCGTGGTTGGACATACCAGCAGGACAATGATCCGAAGCACACCTCAAAATCTACACAAAAATGGTTCACCGACCACAGAATAAAGGTTTTGCCATGGCCATCACAGTCCCCCGACCTAAACCCCATAGAAAAACTGTGGGATGAGCTGAAGAGGAGAGGCCACAAGCGTCGACCTCGGAATAACCAATAATTGTGGCACATATATTTTTGAGAAAAATATTTGTTTCATGATAAGAATTTAATGTTTCTTTCAATTATGTTTCTTCAGTTAAAGGTTACATTTTTGTGAATATTTTGAATGGGGATAAACAATAAAGATTTTTTTTCGTTTTTCTCATTTTTACTAAAGGGTGCCAATAATTCTGGAGGGCACTGTATGTTACAGGTTGCGATGCCGGCATATTCTGAAAGTTTCGTGATGATAGGCCAAACGGTTTTCAATTGATGTGTGTTGTTGAACAAAGCCACGCAATGAGATCTCAACAAGCTGTTTATTGATGATATTGATCGATTGATAACACACAGACAATTTGGAAGCAATAGGACTTGGCATTTAGGAGGAGTAAACAAAAACGGGTTTTTAACAAAATTCGAAATGGCGGAAAAAAAATCTAGGAGGCTGAGCCTAATAGTCAGACCGTGTGGTTTGTAGAGCAGATGGAACTGGATATTTGTGTAGAATCTTCACAATGAAGCATTATCATATTATTATTGTGGAGTCGAGTTACATCAGTTTATTCGTTCACGGTGAAGGATCGAAATTCGCCGTCGCCGCCCTTCAACAAATTATTAATGATTAATTTGTGACGAGGAGGATGTAAGAGTACACAACATGTAACTGCATGTTGCCACTACGTGGCGCTATTACTATGATTCTAAATTGGCATATAAATGTGTTCAGGGTTAGGATGGCATGACATACGAAAATTTTTGAGCGTATTAGACAATAGCTGAGTCCCAGTCCAGCGGCTGCAGCCTTCGGAGGAACCAGCCTTCGCGGTCTACGTAGGCCACCGGGTCCTTTGAACACCGTGAAGGCTGCACCGAGCGGTCCCCGAAATGAGACGGTCTGGTCCACAAATGAGTTCCTGTTTACGTCACCAGCTTTTCGCGCCCCCACCCTTTTGCCGCTCCCGTCTCCTAGCAACCAGCTGCTGTTGTCATAAAAGAGTATAAAAAGAGGTAAAGCTAAGTTAAAATATTAAAATGGACGAGCTGCTGTAAATAGCGCAGCGGCTCTCGGTAGCGTCAGCTGGTTAGTTAATAGCGTCACGTAAATGAACCGATCATTTTAACATTAGTGTGATCTGATCAGGCCCCTTGTGTTTAGTTTTAACACTTGTATCTGTAAATATTCACATGAGTTAAACCCAATAATTATATTTAAATGTGAATTCTCCCGCTGCTGGTCCACTAGTCGCCATGTCATTAAAAAAATAAATAAATCAACTTCACCGGCACGCAATGAATTTTGGGATATGTTGGGCCGTGAAGGATCCATCAGTTGAATCCTCCGAATCTGGGAAAAGTAGGCTGCATTTGTCGGCCGCATTAGAAGGCGTCTTAGAGGGGTCTACAAATACACCCTCCGAAGGATGCAGCCAATGTACGGCCAAGTTATAACAACTTCCTGTTTCATGGCGAATGGTGTTTTTTGAAAGCGACGCCATGGATACATAGTTTGATAACTTTTTGATCTTTTGATAACTTTAGACTGCAAAGTTCTTAAGATCATACTGACCGAATTTGAAGTCAATCGGGTTAAATCTCTAGTCAGAGTTCGTCAAAGTGTGTCACGTTCAAATGGTCAAGAAACGTAAATGGCCGACTTCCTGTGGGGCTTAGAGCATACGTCTAACTGGATTCTTTTGTACATCCCATCATGTGACATATACCTACCAAATTTCATGCAGCTAGGTGAAACGCAGCGTTGGGGATAGTCAAAAGGGGGCGCTATCGGGCCAATTGCTCCGACCTCAGCCCGACACCCCAAAAATCTTGCTATTTTCGCAGAGTCAGATTGATTTGCAAAATGTGTGTTTACGTTTATCCCAAGCCACTCTTTTCCCTGTTGAAAGACGCCAAATACATTTGAAGAACAATAGGTCCTCCGCTCTGACTACGTCAGTGCTCGGGCCCTAATAATAATAATAAGAAGAAACATTTGAAGAACAATAGGTCCCACGGTCCGCGGCCCGGTGGTTGGGGACCGCTGCTCTAATGGATATTCTGCTACATCCTGTTGCTATTAACTATAAGTTACTGTTAACTCATAATCATTTGCACAATAGTGGTGCCTGCAGTTGTCTGTGTAAAAGGGGCTAAAAGGGACATCAAAAGACTAAAACAACCTGTTAAATGCCGGACTGTGTTGCCTGTATTCCTCCTTACTGTTTTGTATGAAAAGAATGGAGGTGGAATGGGGGGAAAGAGTTGTTCCACCACTGAGCATGCTGTCCAATGCGTACGTTACACATCATACGCAACCGCTGGTCTTTTTACACAAACACAGTATGTTTCAGTGTGAACAAGCAAATCCAGTCCAACCGTGGATCTCCTTTGCGGCAGTATTGCGGTGTGAAAGGGGCTTTTGTCTTTCCAGATGTCCTCTGCCGTCCCGGGCTGATGTGGCAGATTTAAAAACAAAAGAACGAGAGAAAATGATAAGCACATAAATGGAAGCAAAAACAAACAAAATATGAGCGAGTGATGGAGATGGGTCTGGATTTAAAAACAAAAGAACGAGAGAAAATGATAAGCACATAAATGGAAGCAAAAACAAACAAAATATGAGCGAGTGATGGAGATGGGTCCTTATCTCTGGATTGATCATGCAATCCTAAACGCCTTTAGTCTATCTCGCCATTTTTCTCCCTCCTTCTCTCCCCCTTTAAGGGCGTTTAGGCTACGACACTATTAGCATCTCATTACAAGCAATGCCAACAGATGATTGGGAAATTAAATGTAGCTTACTTGGCTCACATGAATGATGCGTGTTGGCCCCGGCTGAGGCCTATGGGTAATGTTGGGAGGGGGTGGCCGAGGGTTGGGTGCTGCAAATATATACAAGTAACATACTGTACATGCACCAGGTACAGGATGTGACATGCGTTTAGACTGCGGTGTGATCCAAAGAACAGTGGATTCAAAGTGGAATGGACAGAGAGAGGGTGTCAGCTTCTTTTCCAATAAACACTAGGCCCACTCACCTGTGTCCACTCACCTGTGTGTCCACTCACCTGTGTGTCCACTCACCTGTGTCCAGGTTCATGTTTTCATTCCTCCCAACAGGCTCTCTTATTGGATGTGTTTATTTGTAGCTAAATTCTATAATGGGATATTTATTGGATGGGTTTTTCTTTAACTCAGTTTAACACTGATATTGGTATTTATCTGGTTTGGTAAAGGATGCCATCAACAACATTAGGATCCCCTCAGTATTTTGGGCAAAGGCTGTGATAGCATACAAAGAGATCTCTAAGTCAAAGCAGCCTCATGAGGGCAAGTCACAAGGTTATTTAAGGGGGCTGAGTGGAGAGAGGAGGATATTGGGGAGGAGGAGGTGATGTCACGGTGACAGCGAGAACACAGCTACTGATGTCTAATGATCCCCTTGCTTCCTCAGCTGCTTGAGAAAAAGGCAGGAGCAAAGAGCGTATTGGGGGAAGCAGCCATTTTGAAGATCTCTTTTCATGGCTCAGATGAAATGGTGAACAAAGCGCTGATTCACTCGGCACCTCTGCATAGTATCATGCCGACTCTCTTTCACCACCACCCTTAAGTTAGACATAAAGTCACAGTAATAGAGACTGGGTCTTTGTTTCAAGACTGGTCGGGTGGTTTGCCAATATCACTGCAGACCCCTGTTTCACTGAGGACAGTCTGCCCAGCTGACAGTCAGCTGGAGCCGGGCCGTCTCTTCCTGAATCCCTGGCAGACTGCATTATGTAACTTTGGCGGGCTGCCACAGTCAAGGTAATTAATGGGAGTCATTGAATGAGATAACAGATTCAAGTGGCCATAAAGAGTCCATGCATAGGGAGGCTGGGCTCATACTTGGAGATAGTAAGAAGGGAAGACAAAACTTGGTATCAAACTGCTCCCCCTTCACATCGAAAAGAAGCCATTTGAGATGGTTAGGGCCTCTGACAAGGAACAGGTCTGACTGTTTTTTGGAGGCTTTTAGTAGGACCCAAACATGCAACAGTCCTTGGACAGATTTAAACCAGGCACACTGGGATGCCAGAAACTTAATGTGTCTTACATTATTACATTTTAAATAATAAAAAATAAAAAAAAAGATGAATAGGAGATATCTTATTATTAAGTGCAGTCGAAGCTACTGAGTTTGGTCCATCACCTGCATTCCTTCCTGCACCCCAGGAAGAGGTTCAGCAGCATCGGAGGGCCCGCTCACTGTGGTGACATCCTATCGTCTTCAGAATAGGCTAAAGTTAGAGACAGTCCCCTCATTCAAAGGTCTATAACTATCAATTAATGAAATGACATGAAATGACAATAAGAAATGACAATTTAAAAATATCTCAACAATATTTATAGTCCGTTTTCAAATTTAAATGGATGAATTATAAAGAATATATTCTCTAATAATAAAAAAAAATGTCATTGCTCATTTCAAGTACAAATACATAACATAGAGCTTTTGAAAAATGTGCATCTTAAAATGAAGTACTTCATTTTAGAAAGGTGAACTGAATTATCCTCGCCCTGCAGTCTTGCTGCGGAATCTGAACATATAATACATGCTGGTTTTGAACTGGCCATGGGAAGAATGAACACGCTGGAGTCTGTCCATTCTTGCACCTTCCTTTTCTGGAGCACGCCATGTAAGGTAACATCTCTGACTCATGTACTTCTACGACTATTCTGTCTCTCGCCCGTCTCTCCCCTGTGTGTGTC
This sequence comes from Anoplopoma fimbria, assembly GCF_027596085.1. Lineage (NCBI taxonomy): Eukaryota > Metazoa > Chordata > Actinopteri > Perciformes > Anoplopomatidae > Anoplopoma > Anoplopoma fimbria. The sequence continues at coordinate 10,294,516 of NC_072463.1, read as the reverse complement.
TCTACGTCTCTCTCAAGTCGCGTTGATAGACTTTATGTAAGAAGTGGACATAGTCATCGTGACATCACACTAGGTTTGTTGGCTGTGGTTTTGAAGCCTTGAGTTCGGTGTTTTTGCCGTGGCATTTTGGCTTTTTTGCAACCTGTGAACAGAAGTGACCATATTATACGGCGTATACATAAAGGTCCGGTTCCGGATACAATGGCGTCTGGTTCCGGACCAGGACCACGATACGCCTGTTAGTGACCCATGGTATAGGCTATTACCATACAGAGTAGACTGGGTGGTTAGAACATATATTCACAGGGAGAGACGTTTGAATCGTTATTCAAACTTTAACTGAGGGTTCAATGCATGTTTTGCATTAATTTTCTGAAACGTGACTTCAGTAGTCGGGATCAGGCCCCTGGTGCTGTACATAAGTGACACTAGTTCCAAAGTTTTGTGTGACATATTTTTAAAATTGCTTTTATTTCAACCTTTGATTCTTTTTTTCACGTCCCTTCCCGGGCTCGGCACCCTGTCTACATGTTTCAGCTGCCAGTCTGTCTCTGACCAAACACCAAACATTCAACACGGAATGAAGGTGTGGAGATGAGGAAATGATGACTACTCTCAAATAACCATAGTGCACTAATAAGTACAATATTTAAATATGAATTACAAAAAAGTAAAATATAAAGTTTAAAAAAGTGTTTAAATGAACTTTAACATGCATTAACTTTACTTTTCTCCACTTCACCTTTCCACCACAAGATGTCAGCCTTCACCACATTATCAATACATCAGCACTGAGCGTGTGCTCAGCTCAGATAAGTGCCCACCACTCCTCCAGCCCCAGCTCTTCTAAGGGACCCGCTATGTAAATACTTGGGTGGGGCTAAATAACTGCTGACCTTGACAAACTCCTGGCAGCTCATCAGCCAAACAAGTCTGAGGAGGGAGAATCCTAAAGAGACATGGAGAGCAGGGGACGTTTAACATTTGCTTCCCAGCTGCCTGCCGTAGTTGGATTATGGTTGACGAGCAGTAATCCTCCATTCTCTGTCATGGCCACCGTCATTGTGCCAACCGGAGTAAAGGTGTCCGCCAGCAGCTGGCTCAGTGTCTCAGAGCACGGCTTTTGAATGTTGTGTGCTTTGAGCTTCACAACAGCTCCTCAGAATCTTCTGGGTGACGTCACGGGGATGACTTCCATATTTTACATTGTCATTGGCCACGCCCCCCAGCGTTTGATACAGATGCACAAGGCATCCTTCATTGATGCTGAGTATCCATTGGCTTGTTCATGTCACACTGAGCTACAATTACTAAAGCGTAACAGAAAAATGCAGAGCATGATATGAACGCCCCCCACCCTACCAACGCCAGCTCTCTTTCTGTCATCCCTTCATTTTTCCACATTTGACATTGTCCCACCTCTTCTTCTTCCTTCCTCTTCACAGAAGCACAGTGAGAGCTTAATCGAATGCTCGCTGTGAGAGATGGCAAATAGCTTGTGTTTTTTTCTACCTTGTTGTATTGCTGTGTTGAAATAAATGACACTTTTAATAAGTGAAGCAGCAGAGGGGACCAGGCTGAGCCTCAGTGTATTTAGATCCAGCACCTTGTGCATTGTCGAAATGAATGCTGGAGGCTTTCTTTTATATGGCTTTGTTAACTCCTCAGGCTTCGCTGCCGTAATGCTTGTAGACCAGGCCTATTGACTACACCGGCTTTAATGTGCACACACAGCCCTGTGACAGGCAGCTAGATGAGCCTCAGTGAGCTGAGTAACGAGCTAATCATGAGCATCCCAGTAATAAATAGACCTTGTTCATAGTCCACTAATCCCAGTCATTAAGCCCTGGTGTGGCAGCAGAAATCAATCACTGCAGCTGGGCTCCCAGTATAGGACCCTGCTCTGCTGTCCAGCTGCACACAGCACACAGACCTTTGACTCGTGTGACACTAAAATACATAATTATTTATCTATTGTTGTATGTTTGCCAGAGTCTGTCTATCTGTCTGAAAAGCAGATATCATTTTAGTAAAGGAGAGCAGGATGAACCAACCAAAACATTTTTGTGTGTGTGTGTGTGTGTGTGTGTGTGTGTATATATATATATATATATATATATATATATATATATATATATATATATATATATATATACATATACACATATATATATATATATATATACATATATATATATATATATATATATATATATATATATATATATATATATATATATATATATATATATATATATATATATATATATATATATATATATATATATGTATATGTATGTATATGTATATATATATATATATATATGTATATATATGTATATGTATATATATATATATATATATATATATATATATATATACACATATATATATATGTATGTATATATATACACATATATATATATACATACATTTTAACACGGGTTTGCCTCTGTATAATCCTCAGACATGTAAACAGTGCTTCTATCAGGGAACTTTTTGTGTGCTGCACGAGCCATGTTACAGAGGTTCGGCTCCACTAGGGCGAGTATAAACTACGCTTTATGTAATTGCTTCGTGGTAAAGATGCAACAACAACAACATCAAACATGATGACATACTGATTTATTTTGAATTGGATATTGCCAAGTAATCATTGCCCACCCCTGATACTGTGACGGTGATTTAGAGGGATCACAGGTGTATTGTACAATAAACAATAATGTTACAAAAATATATACAATTTAGTTGTGTGTCTACAAAGTGTTTTATTAGCAGTTTGTTGAGATTATTGAACCCGTCTGTGTCTGTCTGCAGGGAGGATCTTTGTGGAATAGATTGAACTATTTTGTGTAATCTGCTGGCTCTGTGGCTCTGCTTCTCCCTGCAACACTAGCACACAATAAGAGAGCACAAAGGGAGGGGAGGAGTGATTCCTAGAAAACAATTTGCCATCTGTGCTTAATGGCATCGGAAGGGTGTCCACCAACCTGCACTACAGGGATCTGGCCCTGGGGCCAATGTTTTCATTACATACGTTAAGAGTCCAAGTCCAAAAGAAACAAAAAGAGCAAGAAGTCAACCACTGCTTGAAACAGTTCAAGTTCATTGAAGTTCCTTGGCCCCATTTACGCTGATTCACTTTTCAGCTTGGGCAGGTTGGATAGCGGAACATAATCTTTAGAAGCCTCATTACAAGTTATATGGGACTGTTTTCTACAGGAATTACCACAGAGGCGGTTTAGTGCACTCTACCAGATGTTTACATCTCTGTGGACAGATGTTTTTGACAGTGACAGTGTTGCAAGGTGCTGTCACAAAGCTCTACATGTGTGGAGTTGAGATCCAAATGAGTTGGTAGACAGTTGTGGTCCGAGCAAGGGCACTGTAGGTATGGCGATAGGAAGTGGGGGAGGGGCCATTTTACGCCCGTTGCACAATTCGGTGTGATGGTCTAGTTACTCTTCCAATAGTGTAACTGTCTGGAAACACGCTGTGGAAATTGCCACTCACTGTGATTTTCTCGATACATCCATGGTCCCTCTCAGGGCTCTTTTCCCTTATATCAATTATAAGCGACTGCAATAGCCCCCCAATCTCAGTGTAAATGTTTTTTTAGGGGCATTTTCCTTTTAAGCTGAAAATCTCAACTCTTTATTAGGGCTAGAGCACCGACAACTACAACTGTAACCGGATATGGGGGGGAAGTGAGAGCATGCAGGGGAGCAGCCATTGCACTGAAGTTCCCAATGAACCTTCTATGAAAGTTGGCAAAGCCGAGGAACCCCGATACCCACATTCGGAACAATGAACTGCTCCGTGGGATCTGGGATAGCGAGTATGGGTGCAGAGGGTAAAACTCTCTCAGCTGGCAAAAAGCGTGGTCGGCCTGGGGGGGGGGTCACTGGAACCGGATATGGGGGGGAAGTGAGAGCATGCAGGGGAGCAGCCATTGCACTGAAGTTCCCAATGAACCTTCTATGAAAGTTGGCAAAGCCGAGGAACCGAGGAACCAACTGACGGCTGATAGGTGGCTGTTCAGTACACGGGCAGGCAGTCAGAACAGGCAAACAAATCTGTCAGGCAGCAGGCAGAAACGGAGGACTAAGACGAACTGGCACAGAGACAGGTGATTAGACACAGGTGGGATCAATCAGGATTTGGGGCAGATGATCAAGGTGGCGGGAAAACACTCAAAGGTAGAAGGGAAGCGATCTGAAACGAGGGGAGAGAAGATAACGATGAACATAACTTAGGAGACAGGACGAGACATGAAATATTCACACGGCAATATAAAAAAGATATTAAAGAGGATTATGACCTGTTTAACTTCCAAACACTCTGAGCAGCTTATAATACATCATTAAATCTACTGATGAAAAGATCTTTTAGTTTTTTTATAAAATCAAGTATAAACAATACAATCATACAAATGACCACTTTATATGAAAAGCAAAAGGGTAAGATTTAGATTTTTTTCGACTGTTTACACTGACTTCGGGCTGGTTGAAGTCATTTTTCGGACAGTTCAGGTGTGTTGGTAAAAGATTGTTGGTCTGGAGCCTTGCTGTCAATTATAGTTCACAGAAAGAAAACCAGCAGGTCAGACTTTTAAAAAATTGGAAACCGAATCAGCCCAGAAAATTGCAATTGATGCAACTCTACTAACCACAGGACAATATCAACACAGTGGCCTTATAAACATGAGGTGTATTTTATGCATTATACTAATGTTGGTGTGAACATGACCTTTTAGGCCTTCAAGATAACATAGACACAAACTCCACACAGAAGGTTGTCTAGCCTGGGAATTGAACCCGGCTAAAACATATACACATGTTGAATGCTTCATAAATTAGACCAAATAAATGCATTTAGGTGGAGTTAGACAAATTTTGAATCAAAAATGGATTCTGAATCAAATTGTGCCACCAATAATTGCAATCCAGATCCCCCTCTGGAGGCCTGCACATCTGATTAAGCCTGTTGTTGAACTGACAGGACTTCTATTGACATATCTCTCATTACACAACATGTCAGTTCTAAATGCTGAACATTTTCTCTTTTAGTCCCCCACTCGCTCTTCGTTTCAACTTTCTCCTGTCTTTCTAGCCTTGGTTTTCTTATTCTTTTATCCTCTCTCATCATCACATGATCGTCTAGAGCGCACACACACACACACACACACACACACACACACACACACACACACACACACACACACACACACACACACACACACACACACACACAAATACGCACCCACCCCTCAAACGTTTTTTTTACTGTCCTTGCCAACTGTGTGAAGAGGATGAGTGTAGAGATACCCAGAGGCATTCTGCACTGAGCTCATGTGTCTCTGTGTTGTGCCACAAATTAACCTGTGTGTCCAATTTGCAAGCGGCCCATTTGATTGGACAGTGCATGTGTGGAGATGGTGGGCGGAGGGAAGCGTAAACCTATCATAGAGCAGCGTACCCCTCAGGCTGTCACCATTGCCATGGTGATGTCATCCGCAAACTGTGAGCCCGCCTTTATCAGACAAAGCACACTGATTACTGGAGAGGGGAGTTATGGGGAATCTGATGATTAGGCTATGAGCCGTGGGCAAACTGATAGAGAATTGATTCTGATAAGCTTCCACACACACACAGCTCTAACGTGTCTTTGTTAGATCTTGCTGTTTGGTTGGAACTGTTGATGATTAGACATCTTTATTGATATCTTTTATCATATATTTAAAGATCATCACCGTTTCAATAAACAGCTTAGCTTTTTCTTTTTGGTATGTCTTTCAAACAGATGACAGTGTTAACAATCTAATAATATTAGTAATAATAATAATAATATAATAATAAATGATATAATAAAAGCCCATTGGGCCTAATGGAAAATAAGTTTGTTCTTAAATTTGATCTTTAGAAAAGTCTAGATCAGATTCACGTCATGTCTTTAAACTGCAGAATAGTTTGTCCCTGTGTTCTTATAATGATGATGAAGCACTTTTTACTCTATCTAATCCTTTACAATATTCTTATGTACTTGATCTTTAAACTGTACAGATCATGTATGAAGCACAAATGATTTGCTTCCTGACTGCATTCAGACGTTGTTTGGAATTAGACAGAGCCAGTATGAATTAACGGGAACAGGTATGTTTGATACTGTCGAAGAAAGTCCCGTTCAGAAGCTGCTGTGGTGGCGTGAGTTTAATGAAGTGTGCCGGCACACTGGTGAACTGACAGACACAGAGCACATCTGAGCCGGAGAGTTGACCCAGAGCAAAGGGAAAGGAAGCATTTCATACAGAAAGCCAAAGCAGTGGTTGGACTGTATGTAAATGGTAACAACAAAAGGTAAGGGAAGACCATGACCAGCCATAATGTAATTACAAGTAGTAGCAAAAGGCAGGAAAGGGGCATTTGCATTTAGACCTGCAAGAAGGACACATCTTTGGTATTTGATCACGTCAAGGGGTCAACACAGTAGGGGGCCGGAAGGTGCACCCAGGCGCCATTTTATTAGTCAGTCTGTACTGTTCAAAAGTTTATTCTTCATCAATACAAGCAATTAAAAACGTGAAGTTCACTATGCAAATACAAGAACATTTTAAATTAGGGGATTAATACATATAAAACTGAGGAATTAGTATTATTTAATATGAAATGATTGAACTTTCCTGTGTTTCTGTTGTGTTCTTGTAAACTTTGACTAGTAAAAGGGTGAAGGTGCCTTTTTGTTTTTCCTTTCATTTAAGGCCAAATCTAGTTTCTTTTTTCTCTTTTGTGCATTATTTTGGGGAACATGTCAACAAAGACCAAAATAGATTATAACTACCACTTTTCCCGACCTAAAAACCCAAACCCTTCAATCGTTGTGAAGAGGAGGAACTACTGCAGGAAGCGAACGTCCAACGCAGTGTCATCTATAGTAGCACCAATATAAAAGTACACACAAACAAATGCCGGTACTTATTCAGTTTTGAATTTTGCCTGTAGTGTTTCTTTATTTAAAAAAATATTATGCTTTGTTAGATTATGAAATTAGTCATTTAAATATGTTAATATGAATATAAATAATAAACACATCATTTGAATTTGAATCCTATATCATGCAACTGTAAAATTGACAGAAACACAATAACTAGTTATTTTGCGTTGCAATTTTTTTCTAATACTATTAACTCTTGGACCTTGAGCAATTAATTGTGTCTTAATGTTGATTACTTTTATAAGACAACAAATTCAACTAACTCAATTTATTTTGTTAGTTTTAATAATAATCTACTTTAAAACATTCATTGGGATTATGAACATCTGACCACCAAGTCAAGACATGACATATTTTTAGACCAAAAGTTGAAATGTTTGAAATTATTTAGCTTTTTCTAAGACCTAAGAAGGTGAGAATACATTATGGATAAAAGCACCATCACTGTTGAATTGATGTTGTACAAAAAATATTAAAACCATATGAACATTTTTGAAAATATCCATTCTAATGTAAATCAGTCAAACTGTAAGTAAAGAGGAGTCTATTTTATGAATTCAATTTTGCTTGTTTAAACTCTTAAAAATGATCCTTTAGAAAAAATCTGAATTTTCTCTCTTTTCTATGATTCTGACAACGATTTTTCTCAGAATTAATTTTTAATCCCAACATTGAGATTCAATTCCGAATTAGCTTTTTCACAGTAATTTTAGTATCTTTTTCCCCATGTAGCCCTCATAAAAAAAACATGTTTTTATTGAATGTCTTTTTAAAATAAGGATTGACTTTGTATTAAATATATTTGGTTGAAGAGCTATATGTTGGGAATTTAAGTAGTATAATTTATTTAATTTTTTTCATTTTTTGTGTGATAATGGTTCTACCAATCATGTGTTTAAGCTTTTACCATTAGGGTTCAGTCCAGTCACACATGAGTGGCTCTGATGGTTTTTTATCAAAAACGGTTCCTGCTGCATCTTCAAGCAGAAAGGCTCATCTGGTAGCGCTTTGTCATCATTGCCCAGATGACACTTTCAGATGGCCCAGTGGGAGCATGCTGTGTGTGTGTGTGTGTGTGTGTGTGTGTGTGTGTGTGTGTGTGTGTGTGTGTGTGTGTGTGTGTGTGTGTGTGTGTGTGTGTGTGTGTGTGTGTGTGTGTGTGTGTGTGTGTGTGTGTGTTCTGGGGGTATTCATGGTGTGTGTGAATGGGGTTACAGAGGTTAAGGGGAGCTAATTTCACGGCTTTTTATTTGTATCGGTCTCAGGAGATGAGCTCTCTATAAGCATTATCGCTTCCAGCTGGTTGTTATGGGACGGACTGGACGGCGCCACCACACACACACACACACACACACACACACACACACACACACACACACACACACACACACACGCACGCACCATCCAAGGCCCTTAATCAAAATAGTGTGTCATTTGATTATGTAAATTTCATACAAACAGACACATTTCATTTTGTTAGTGTTGTAGTTGTGCTTATGTTCGAGCAGTGAATTTGCCCTACAGAACATGTATAGTTTATTGTCTGTTATTATTTTTTCCTTAGTTCATGTTCCAATATACAAAGATATGTTAGACAATAGTGTTTATTACCAATCTTGTGTCAAGAGTTTATTTGGTCCCTTCCTGACTTCCCAGACCACAAACTAGGCCTTCTGGGCCATCACACCAACCTCTCAATGCCCCTGGTCTGCTAGACCACACACCTTTTATTGCTTTAACTTCCTCAGTCCTGAAACACAAGTTACATGAAATCATGAAATCACCACAGGAATCAGTTCCTGATTTAGTTTACCAGCCAATAATGCCCCCACACTGGGTGCAGGAGGACTACAGAAGAGTGTGAACCATCAAGTCATGATTAATGACTGCAACCTTTCAGATTTGTGCTATATTGGAATAAGGGAAAAGTAAGAGAAACTAGTGTTGACTCTTTGTGGACTAGATTCTAGATTCTAGAGTCTTCCTAAGATTTCAAAGTTGTATTGCCCACATCCATCTTTTCACTGTTCTATCAGAACAATACTCTCCTGCGTTGCATCTGTGTGTGACAGCAAGTTGCTTTAAATGTCATATAGTATCCAAAATGTCCTGTTTTGTGGCTTTTAAACATAAATATGTGTCTACAATGTCAGAAAAGACCACTCTCTCTTCTCCTGCACTACTGACCAGAAAACCTGTGCAAAGCAACTACAGGAAATCTATTTTCAACAAAGGTCAGACACACCTTCAACACAGAAGCTCTGGATGGATCTGAACTGGCTGTCTGTGACCCAACTTCAAACTTGGAACTGTAAGTTTTGACATTTTATATTGTTTAAGTTACTGGTTGAACATGTTAGTGTAAGCATGCTGCACTGCTAATGCGAGTAGCTTCGACTGTAGGCTGGAGTACTGCAGTAACATGAGGTCATACAGACAAAGACTGTGTGGACACTAAGTTTTGTATGAAGGCAGTTAAATAATGACAGTAGTAAGTTGGATGTGGGAAGCTACTTTGTGTGTGTGTGTGTGTGTGTGTGTGTGTGTGTGTGTGTGTGTGTGTGTGTGTGTGTGTGTGTGTGTGTGTGTGGGTGTGGGTTGACCCCCTGTTGAGTGTGTAGATTTGATTGACAGACTGCCCTGAAGGCACAAATGGTCAAACGGTAGGTAATTAAGACAAACAATTATTCCTCTGCTTGGTTGTAACTGCAACGTGAATACTTGTTTTAGTTTCATTTTTGTTTAAGTCAAAATGATATGTATAAGTGTAAAGTTACCATGACCGTTCACAGATGTATTATCAGTGACTCACTGTAGCAGTTCCAGTGTAACAACATACTGTCGGCATCCTTCAGTCTCTCCCGTCACGGCCTCACTCAGTCTTGCGTGGAATTGCAATTTGCATCCAATACTGAGTTTACAAGCCTTTGGTAAACACACCAGTAACACTCCTAGTTTAATGCTCTGTGTAATCGATTTCTTCCTCCATACTTGATAAAACTGATTTATCATTTTTACATAGTTTGTAGCTGTTGCCATAACTACAAGTGTAAGATGATGATGTTGTAGTAAACTTTAACGTTCCTCCTTTCACACTTCATTTTACACATCTTGATGTTATAACATGAGAGTTTAATATAAACTGAAATCTCTTGTGTTCTACAGGTGATCTGAGTAACCTAATGCTTGATCCTGAAGCTCCCGTCTGATGAGGTGTTTTTGAACCCAGCAGACTCTCTCACAGTATGAGGAACCATCAGAGGAGAAGACGCCAGGATGACCTCTGACCTGAGAGCTCCACCAGCATCTGACAGTTATGGCTCCACTTTATTTTTAGGGAGGGTTTTTTGTAAATGTAAAATGTACAGTTAATAATCTTGTGGTATTAGACAAATATAACATGTTCTTTCAAAAGGTTCCATGTAATTCCTCTGTCTAAATAGGTAATGGGAAAAACGAATTTGATGTACTTCATGCAGTAGGTTAAAAAAACCTGGTCAACTTAACATCCTGACTTTGAAAATGAATCCTTTACTACATGTAATAAATACTGACCGTGAGCTACACAACACATTTATCTGTTTGAGTGAACTTTATTTGTGTAAAAAGATGACAAAATAAAATACAATATTCTCTACAGTATTTCTATCTCCTGTGTGTTTTCAAAAGTATTTCAAACATAATTTGCTGCTTTGAAACATTTCCAGCATAAATAAGGCAATAACTGTCTGACCAGTTCCGGGACAGAGGATGTCACATGTGTACAGATTGTAAAAGCCCTCTGAGGCAAAATTGTAATTTGTGATTTTGGGCTGTAAAAAATAAACTGAATTGAATTGAATTGAACCAGTAAAGCCATCTCATGTTCATATGAGATCAGTGATTCCAGCTTCAGTTCTGTTGACATGCATGTGTAGTGTGTAGTCATGGTAACATATTGACAGCCCCTACACTACTCAATACACCGTGAATATGATCACCTTAAAACGTTTATCAAGGTCATTTTTCTACCTGAAATAATCACCCGACTCCTTTTCATATCTTTTTTCCACTCACTGTTGTTACAATGCAGTTCGCTACATGCTAACATACACCTCTGTATCTCACATGGATGTATAAAGATAACGTATCTCCTCACATAAAATGATTTCTTCTTCACTGGGCTCTGTCCATCATTTCTCACAAATGTATTCATAAAGAAAAATGTAAAGCAGAGACTATGTTTAGGGTTTGCTGAGTTTATGCATAACAAATACTGAGCAAACGCAACAGAGAGATATAGCAACCATTATTTACTGGAGCAAAAGTGTCAGGGAAAGCTGTAATCTTAGGGGAATGTGTGCTGCGTTTAGTTTTTGATCAATATACTTTAATAAGGATTTTATTCACGGTAGAAGAGCTACTCAGCCTCTGTGTGCCTCACACGCAGTGGATCCCAAGCTGCATGGCGCTGTGTGGACAGCTCCTGGAAATGCACACTGGGATTTTTCTGTAGGGGCTTCAAGAGACTGAACCAGAACTTTTCAGATGGAGGGAAAATAAAGGCATATGCTGACAGGCAGTATGAGAAGAATTACGTTTTTTGTTAACATTACAGCATGCAAACATGTTCTAGTAGAAAATCAAATACATGTATGGACCTGAAAATGAGCATGATATGCATCCTTTAGCTTGTACAAACCAGTGCTGGTTGTTTTTTAAAGGGCTCTCTCAGTGGGCAGGTTGCAATGAAAAATGGTCTAAGATCATGATTCATTGCATAGACGCCATAGACAGGCTCAGGTCATCAAATATCTCCTCTCAAAATGCCATGGAATTTGCTCTGTGCACTCATTCGTCCAAGAGAAAGAAACATTTGGATTTCTCCTGCAGCCCTTGAGACTCTGTATCCTCTTTCTCGACTGTAGGTGCATCTGCGATCTGCGAAGCATCTTCTAGACTTGTGCTGTGCCAACCGGGGTACTTTCATCAAGGTGGGTCAGCACCTCGGTGCTCTGGACTACCTGCTGCCTGAGGAGTACACGTCCACGCTGAAGGTGCTCCACAGTGAAGCTCCTCAAAGCAGCATAGAGGAGATCCAGCAGGTCATCAGAGAAGAACTCGGCAAGGAGGTAAGTTCAAAATGAATGGGTCTCTAGCATAATGGTAAGGACTCGGATTCTGAAATGAATCAGGTGATCACAAAACTGACGACATGATTTGTATTTCTTACTCACTCACAGTGCTGTCTTCTTGCCGCTCGTCTTGTTCGCTCCAGTTCAATGTAATAATTAGCAGGTTGTCGTGTTATAGCCTTCAGTGTTTCCCAATGAGTACTTAGAAAGTCTAGACCTGCAACAGTTTCAAAATGAACTGTAGACATTTTTACACTTCAATCTCGGCGGTCAGGGAGCTGATTGGTGTGGGATGATCGCCTTGTTGGACCTCTCTGTGATGGGGCGCAGAGACCGGTTCTGGATGAAGGTGACTCGTGTGTCCAACCTTGTCTCCTTACCATGTTTTGTGGGTGTGACCTTTTTGCCATGTCATCACCATTCATATCAATACGACCACTGTGTTATGATTAGGAGAGTTCTTCATAGATCTAACTTCTACATTTTGCTCATGCTAGATTAACCTGGCATTGGTAAATTTATCTTTTGATGAACATGTCATCAATCCTTTTTAAAAAAAAATCCGTAGTATAGGAAATAATTTTCATTCGATAACAATATTCATATTTTCCAAGCTATTGCATCAAAGGTTTGAATTCCTTTAATACAGCTGAGCAGTGTTCGGAAACCGGATGGTATGCAACACATGATAGGAACGTTCGCCGCAATCAACAGAGACTTGAGAATTGCATTGGACTTGCAAAAAATGACTTGTGAGCATCTCTTGGATTTACTGCAATTGTGATAAATGACACTAGCATACTAACGCCATCATTTTCATAGATGAAATGTGAGCTTAAACCTAAATTTATTTTCTCCAATGCATCTACAGTAGCATTATAAGCAGAGTTGGTAATCCTGATATTTTTATTGAAATTGTCAATACATCATGACAGCAATGATCTGGCTGTTACATTCAATTCAATTCAGTTTATTTTGTATAGCCCAAAATCACAAATTGTACACAAATTTGCCTCAGAGGGCAAATTTGTGTACAATCTGTACACATGTCCCTGAACCCTCACATCGGCACAGGAAAAGCTCCCCTAAAAAAAGAAAGAAGAATGCAATAGATGGCATGTGTACAGAATGAACAACATAACAGATACAACACATTCAATGTATGTGACATACATTATTCATATAATCACAGTAGTAAGCAGAGTAACAAAGAAAAAAAAAGTTAAGACTACCTATAAAAGCAGCAATGACTATAGTAGAATTAAAATAATGATATAGGGAATAGTATTAGTAATGTGACTCATAATAATAATGGAAGTAGCAGTAGGTGTCAGCCGGGTCACAGCAGGAGGCACGACCACGGTCCAGGTACCACAACAATTTGTGGAAACCTGCGAGGCGAGAAAGCAAAAAGGGCTTCAGGGTGGAAGCAAAGCTAATATGCGTAATGGTACAGGTAATAGTAATGTGACTAATTATAATAATGCTTCATGCTGTAACATTACTTTACTGTTAATGAATGAATACATAAAAGGAAAACTAAAATAACGGTGTAATCGTCCGCTCCAGTCGTTGACCGCTGCAGTCGCAGTGCCCCTTCCCCCATCCACTAAGTTAACATTACCCCTTAAAGACAGCTCTCTACGGTCAGCCACCATAACGTTGGCTGACCGTTAAATTGACTTGACATGAATACAATATTAGTCACGTAAGTCCTAACTAAGAAAGTCTAAAAATCGCTTACGAAAACAATAGCAGTCGGCTGTTCTCGTCATTCATCGTTAGTGTCCTTGAGCCCGAAGCCATCAATTGGTCAATTCTTGGTAGCCGTTGAGGCATTTCTTGATAGCTATACTAGTGCTGTATGGCTGGAGCAGTCAATTCTTGCTAGATTCTTGGTAGCAGAGGGAAAGGTGATTTGCTGTCAAGACCAAGAATTACCTCAAATCAAGGATGGCAGGGGAGCCACAGCCGCCTAGCTTGTTCTGCTAGCTACTTTCTTTAGAGAACAGTTTGCAACACTGGGCTGGATCTTCACTTGGATAATGTTTTTAATCAATCATACTCTTGCTTGTTTCTCAAGCCACCCTGACTTTAAGGCCTTTACACACGAGAATACGAGACATGAAAATGCAAAATACTATATGTCTAGGGCTTGGATTGTGAAAGGAGTACGTTGTCATCGTGGTTTAGACTACGGAACCTCCATGTTACTGTTTCATAAATAAAGGGTGCAACAAGTTAATCGGTAAAGCTCAGAAATATGAACCACATTCAGAAAAACGTGACAATTTCTTTTTTGAAAAATATATTTATATATTCAATTAATATAATAGATTGAATTGATTAATCACACAGAAAAAAAGCCCCCAGTGTGTAAAGGCCTGGAAACTACTTTAAACACTACTGATCTCATGATCATCACTGATCATCAACAGAACATACGCACTAGTGGTTGAACAGCATGAATGAAAAGTGCATATTTATGTTAACTGAATAAGCACGGCGAATGTTAACTTGCAGAATCCTCGGAATCCTTCAGCAGGTGATTTAAGAGAGCTTGAGGCACAGAATTATCCTTCTCTCTTTCAGGATCCAAGTGTTCGTGAACACAAAAACTATCGTCCATCGACGTTAGAACTGTTATTCAGGTTATTTCTCCTATAGCAATGGGAGATAGCCTTAGTGCCAACATGACCATGTCACAGGAACTCCCTGGGGTTCCCATGGGTCTCGTCAGTTTAGGCACCAGTGTTGTGGTTTAAACGAAATCTCACACTCAGTTACAATTTTTAACGCCTGATGGGGGTCTGGCGCATTTTCATAGTCTAGGCGTTCCTTTTACACTCTCTCTTTGTCCCAACAGTTGCTCTTGTAAGGTCTGCAAAAAAAAAAAAATGCTGTTGGGGCTTTAAATCAAAGTATATATCCAAGCACACATGAGTGATTCATGCTAAGCCAAGACAAGACATAGCTGTAATGTTAAATGAATGCTTTCTATTTCTTTTTTCTTTTTTCTTTTTTCTTTCTTTGTATCTCTTTGGGGTTTAAGTTTGATTGATTCATTTGGAGTGTGTTTAATGGCAGAGAACATGTGCGCTTTGCAGGAAGCATAGAAAAGGGCAAATAAAACATAGGTATGTCTGACATTCTGTCCTCATTTCATTTTATAAACAAGCCATACTCCTGATGTAGCTGTTAATGATGCTGTTAGTGCGGAGCACAGAGTTTTCTATTACGCTAGTTGTTAGGACAGCCTTTCAGAGCCTGCTGGAGGCCAGGCAATTGTTCTGTCAGTCTCAGAAATGGTACATTGGTATTCCCCCTCTAATCTACACTCCCAAGCGAAGATGTTGCTCCTAACATGACGCAGACCCAGTCTGTGATTTTGCACTGCACTTTATACCAAGGTAGATAAACCTTTAATATCTGGGTGTATCGGCTATTCATTTTGTAAGTATTATTACTGATTTTGTTGAAAATATATTGTTTGGTGGCAATATTTGATCTTTATTTTAATGGCACGAGAATGAAGTTGATCTGTGTGTAATTGTAGGGCATACACAGGGAATACTGATCAAAGCAGGAAGTGGCCAGACCTCTACATTATTTCTCACGACATGCTGCGCACCTTCCAGAATAGTACAACTGTGTGACTACACACTTTTTTTTGTTTGTTTCCAGGGCATTTCTTCTCATCGACTTACAAAGAACACACTTAGGACATTAGAATAATGTCTGTCACACTACATTGGTTATGAAGTGTTCAGTAATGCCGGAGTAACGGAGCAGGGATGGGAGCCGGTGATTCTGGAGGAATAAAACCTGCGACCGCGAGTCCAATTCTGGAGCTTTTGGTGTCTGTGACTTCTGCATGTCTTTGCCCCGCTATGAAGGGCCACCTGAAGCACTTTGCATTGGTTCTGCTATCAGGTTTTTTTTAAATCTCTATAACCGTGTTCTCCAGTTTTAGCATCAAAACCAGGGAGATTGTCTTCAGTCCGTAGTTGAGCAAAGAGACTAACTTGCGAGTCTACACCATAGACAACCCATACACAATGACTCCTATAGGGTGTGGAATAACTCTGGTAAAGACGAGAGTTTGTCTTACAAGAAGCATTCAGTAATATCCAGACAAGCCTGGGCTCCAGCATAACTGGGGAAATGGTGGTAAAGATGGAAATAAAACGCACTGAAATGTGAATTACTTCTCTTGGGAAGGCAGTTATGGAAGGCAAACAAGATCTTAGGTCTCATATAGAACAATTAGAAACCGGAGGGCATGTGCTAATAAGATGAATCTTATCTGCAATCACAAGTCAACTTGCTCCCTGTAACTCAAAGCCACGTCTGTAGAATGCTCTCCTCTTTCTTCCTCGTGTTTTTTAGATTAAGGTTTGCATTCAGCATGATTTCTTCCTGTATCTGTTCGGGATGTCATTAGCCTTGAAAAGACGGTAATATAGCTTGTCTGTCTACAAAGAGGGTAGCAGAGTGAATCAGCCCTCCTCCCCTCTGGAGTGGCAGGAGAAGAAGTAACACTGATGAGCAGTGCCAGGCAGCTCTGGAGTCATCGGAGCAGCAACAGCATTATTTCCGTTTGCCTTCATTTTCAACATGTGTATGCATTCTCATGTCTGCTAGATATTCTAATATATGAATAGTGAGTAGTGAGTGCATGTATTTGGAGCTTTGCCTGAGTTCTGGCTGTTATTTCCCCTCTACAGTGGAACTGCTGAAAGGCCAGCTTGTGCAATATGTTGTTTTACCAAAAATAGGGCCAAATATTCCACTTAGTTGGTGCTGAGGCATTAGAAACGAAAACATGAGTGCATCATGGGGACATGATGCACTCATGTTGCACACTCACTGTATATGGAGATTCAGGAAGTGTCAGTACGTTAACTGGGATTCTCCACGATAAGCCAACAAATGAAACATGGCATGCAACCTTTCTTCTGATCGTGTTATGTTTTTTAACCACACTGGTCAGACTGAATTATTTTGCTTAAAATATAAGTTGTGTTTTATTTAGAGATTTTGAATTTACTCTTCATGTAAGATCATGATAAGCGATAAAAAGTTTAAGACAAAATGGAAATCATTTTGCTATATTGTTGAAATATTGAAATAAGATCATGTTGTGTTTCTTTTTACATAGTTGTCAGTGTATATAGCT
The DNA here is from genome assembly GCF_027596085.1 of Anoplopoma fimbria. Taxonomy (NCBI): domain Eukaryota; kingdom Metazoa; phylum Chordata; class Actinopteri; order Perciformes; family Anoplopomatidae; genus Anoplopoma; species Anoplopoma fimbria. The sequence continues at coordinate 10,277,233 of NC_072463.1, read as the reverse complement.
GCGTACTATACAAATAGAAGAATATGATTAAATATTAAATTTACTGCCATTTTCCAGGTAGTAGGTATTCAAATGATGACGTATTAAATTAATAATAATACTATATAGACTTTATTTATAGAGTCCTCTTGGAGCTACTCAAAGACATTTTACACAACAAGTTAAACGTAGATATATACATATACAGCGGGTAAAATAAGTATGGAACACATCACCATTATTCTCAGTAAATATATTTCTAAAGGTGCTATTGACATGAAATTTTCACCAGATGTCGGTAACAACCCAAGTAATCCATACATACAAAGTAAACCAAACAAATAAGTTCAGAAATTAAGTTATGTGTAATAAAATGGAATGACACAGGGAAAAAGTATTGAACACGCTTACTGAAATTTATTTAATACTTCGTACAAAAGCCTTTGTTGGTAATGACAGCTTCAAGACGCCTCCTGTATGGAGAAACTAGTCGCATGCATTGCTCAGGTGTGATTTTGGCCCATTCTTCCACACAAACAGCCTTCAAATATTGAAGGTTCAGTGGGCCTCTTCTGATCTTGATTTTTTTCCATAACAGCTGCACACCATGATGTTCCCACCTCCAAACTTCACTGTTGGTACGGTGTTTTTGGGGTGATGTGCAGTGCCATTTGACCTCCAAACATGGTGTGTATTATGGCATCCAAAGAGTTAAATTTTGGTCTCATCTGACCAGACTATATTCTCCCAGTATTTCACAGGCTTGTCTAAATGTTGTGCAGCAAACTTTAAACGAGCTTCAACATGCTTTTTCTTCAGCAATGGAGTCTTGCGTGTTGAGTGTGCATACAGGCCACGGCGGTTGAGTGCATTACTTATTGTTTTCTTTGAAACAATTGTACCTGCTAATTGCAGGTCTTTCTGAAGCTCTCCACAAGTGGTCATTGGCTCTTCTGATAATTCTTTTCACTCCTCTGTCAGAAATCTTGCAAGGAGCACCTGGTCGTGGCCGGTTTTTGGTGAAATGATGTTCTTTCCACTTCCGGATTATGGCCCCAACTGTCCTCACTGGAACATTCAGAAGTTTAGAAATCCTTCTGTAACCAATGCCATCAGTATGTTTTGCAACAATGAGGTTGCGAAGGTCTTGAGAGAGCTCTTTGCTTTTACCCATCATGAGATGTTTCTTGTATGACACCTTGGTAATGAGACACCTTTTTATAGGCCATCAGTTGGGACTGAACCAGCTGATATTAATTTGCACTGACAAGGGGCAGGATTGCTTTCTAATTACTGATAGATTTCAGCTGGTGTCTTGGCTTTCCATGCCTTTTTGCACCTCCCTTTCTTCATGTGTTCAATACTTTTTCCCTGTGTCATTCCATTTTATTACACATAACTTAATTTCTGAACATATTTGTTTTGTTTTCTTTGTATGTATGGATTATTTGGGTTGTTACAGACATCTGGTGAAAATTTCAATAGCACCTTTAGAAATATATTTACTGAGAAAAATGGTGACGTGTTTAATACTTATTTTACCCGCTGTATGTTATAGATATATAACTATAAACACACTAAAGGCTCAAGGAAGCACATGAGATGAAATCAAGCATTAGAAGCAGTTCTAAAAGGGTGCCTTTTGAGTAAATTCTTGAACAAAGTGTACTGTAGTAGGAGTGGCCAGGTACAATATAATCATAAACAAAAAGCTATTAGAATGGAGGTAATAAAGGGATGGATGTACCTGTGCTATAGCTCACATTGTGCTTTGTGCTTAACGTACATCTCCACAGTACTAATCTATCCATTCCTTGCCCCATATGAAACATGAAGTGTTGAGTTTCATAGAGGGTCCATACATGGGAAAAGGGAATGATTGAAATAATTAGTGGATGAAATAAGTACTTCTTTCAGAACTTCAGGGAGTGTGACATGACTCTGCATCAACAGCAGCAAATTAAAAAGAAGATCCAAAAACGGGGATGTTAGGAACATGTGTGGGACATGGACCAGATAACTGTTATTGATTGTAATGGGGATAAGGATGAAGGGTGGCAGAGAATGAAAATCCAGCAGCAGCAGCAGGGGTAAGGTTCTGGTGCTGGAGTGTGGCTGTGTTGCAGGCAGGCCAAGGAGGAAGCCTGGCAGGCGGGTGATGATCCACTGTGGTAAACAACTACTTGGGGAAGAGCAGAAGAAGATGCTGCAAATGAGCTGTAGATGAGTTGAAGGGAGGCAGGTGTGTAGACTGGGAGGGATGATGAGCCGATTGCAGGCAGTGGAAACAGGAACCAGGAAGGAAGACCACACCAGGCCCACACACAAAGACAGTGACAGACAGACAGACAGACAGACGGGAGGCTAGAAACACAGGGAAAGGAAAAGCCCAAGGAAACACAAGGGAAAGTACAGGAGGCTTCTTGATCCAATCTGGTCAAATATAAAATAGGAGAAGGAGTTAAGACTTTGATTTCCTCTCTTCAATAAAGCAATCTCTCTCATTTATTCTCTTCTGTGCTGTAATGATTTATGTGTCTTCATCCAGCTGGGGCTGTGACCGGCTGCCAGCAGCCAAGATGGCCACCTTGCCGTGCTGAAACAGACACCGAAGTGTTGGCATCCAACTGCGAGGCCTCGGGGGGGATTTTATTTGTGCCATAACTCATTTCAGGGAACGTATGTCACTGCGGGTCTGCCTTCTGGGAGCAAGGCCCACGCGCTTACATTACCATGATTATTAACTCCACTGCTGAGATTAGCATAAGCAGTGACTGGTATAAACCAGAGGCTACAGGCCAGGCACTGGTGACACCACAAGGACTGCAAACATGACAGTGTCAACGTTCTATTTTTTTTAACTGTGTCTTACAGTTGTCCAAATAAAAAACAATTGTCCTTTTTATATTTCACTGGGATTTCTATGATTTCAAGCTGCTTCTTTAAGTAATAAGACCACCTGAAACATTACAAATTGCATTAACCCATGAATGCGTTTTCACATGTCAGATCCTATTGGATGCTCATTATCGTAGTAGGTAGACACTGCTGGCTGCAGACCATTTTATTCCATTTAGCATATTTGCATAATGATTAACTCAGCTGTTCCCACACAGAATCCCATGCTGCTTGCATAATTCATCATCTGATGGCATCTTCTACAGGGCGCATGTTCAGCCTCTATACCTGATGGGCCAACATCGTGTTCAAATTAGGCTCTTTTTATGTTTCACTAGGAACAAACAGCAGGGGAATTACCCCCACGACACAGTAGTATAAATATGAAGGAAGTCCTTCTCCCAGCCAAAACTAACACTAGCTAAGCATGCTACATACTAGAACGTGCTAGGTGAGGAAAAATGAGGCCAATGCAGCAGGAGGCTTTAGGCTTATATTGTGATATGATTGCTATACCTCTGGTGAAATGTTCCCCATCTTGTGTAAGATCAGGTCTTACTTGGACTATTCAGTAAGTTTTCAAATATGATAGAACTTGGTTAAATGTGACTGTTTTAAAATTCCAGGGGCACGGCATTAGTTACAAGTAGATAAAAAGATGTATTTAGGCACTTATGTATTTAGACATTTGCTTTCAATCTATAGGCTGATAACTAAAGCTGCATACCTGTGAAAAAAATAGTGAGATAATATTAATATAATTACCATTTTCACAAACCAAGTAAAGACAGACAGTGGTGATGATAAGATATCACCAAGGTTCATTGCTGTTTGAAAATAAGACCTACCCTCCACCTGACATCCTGCAACTTGAGAGCTGCTTGAGAAAGTTTGACGTGAGGCTGTTTTGATCCGTCTCGGGTGAGTGGGTTCTGTCTGCTATCTACAGGAGTGGACCCACTAATCACACAAGGCTAAGGGTGAGGGTGGTCAAAGGGTCAAAGGTTTGTGTTCCAGATTGTTACACGATCCAAATCACCCTTGGCAGATTTTTTTTCTGATGGCACAACATCATCACTGCTGTTCTCCTGGTAACTCTCCTAAGCGTAGCGCATTAGTGGTTAACCATGAGCCAGAACCATCCCTTTGTTGGTTTGTCTGGCGAAAGCCAGCATCAGCAGTGCTGACAATACTCCACATACTTTAAGTATATAAAGGCAATACAATGTGTGGGAGTAGAAGCAGTATGCCATCTGTGAAGCATCCAAAGCATACTGTTATATTGCTCTAATGACTACATGTCCTCGGGGAAGCCTCTTTAACCTTCAAACCCACACACCTAGTTATGTGTGGTTGTTCTGTGTGTCCACAGAGATGAGAGGAAGCTAATGAGGGACTACCTGTGCTCAAAGGGCACACTGGGGCCTTAATGCTCAGTGCTGTGATAGAGGTTTGTGGGTGGGCAGCATCTTTACATCAGTCAGTATTTTAAGGTCATAATAAATACAGAATGCCTCTACCGGCACCAAGGTTGATCATATTAAAGCTTTAAAAAAAAGCATATAGTCCCTGTGATTGGTATCAGGATCCAGAGTCCTCCTCCCAGTATACTCGTTTTGCTCCCTTTCTGTCGCTGTCATGGGTTTACTTTGTGCGTTTTCAAAGTTAAGTACCACGATCGCTAGTTACAGTGGTCAGTGTATAGTGTGAAACAAACTGGGAGACGGTGTTTCCTCCTGTGACTCCTGTGTTAGGAGTGGGAAAGAAACATTGCAGCATTCATTCTACCCTCTAGAATGAAGCAACCTAAACTTCAGTCTTAAACTTGGCTATTTATTTATTCACTTACGACAGATGTGACAAAATGTCAATGGTTACTTTTAGTTTGGCTTGGGAAAGAACACCAAAATCCTTGACGAATGACCTGTGTGCACACTGACCAAGCTGCGTTACCTGACACATTACTCTTTTCTTTTTCATCCCTATCTCTCTCCTGCAGATGTCAGAGTTATTTGTTTCCTTTGAGGAGAAGCCTCAGGGTGCAGCCTCTTTAGCCCAGGTCCACAAGGCAGTGCTGCATGATGGCAGGACAGTGGCCATCAAGGTCCAACACCCAAAAGTCCAGAGACAGAGCTCCAGGGACATAGTGATGATGGAGGTGAGTCTGTGTCTGGTAATCTACTTTGAAATAAGTGAAGAAGTGTTTGGGTGTCTGAGAGACAGACAAAGCCATTGGCCACAAATAGTATGTGTTCTTCTCTCTCAACAACCTAACATGCATGCTACTGGCAAAAAACGGCAAGAAAATAAACTTTCCTAACATGTCCAACAGATAGAACGGTACGAAAGGACAAGTCAACGCCGCTGTACATATGTCCTTGAAACTTATCCTGATAAGATAAGTAACTTTGCCTTCCTGTTCCCCGTATGGGCTGGAAGACAACAATCACCCGACCTCCTTTCCTGTTCCATCGCTGGCAATGGTGGATCCAGTTGTAGTTGCCTGGATGGTCCGCACAACCTGTACAGAAAGACAGACCCTCCTCAGACAGTCTCTCTTAGGAGTCAAGCCTGGAGAGGATTGCCCATAGTGGGCAGTGTGCCTATTCCCCCCACTTCTTGAAACAGAGTCCCCAAAGAACTGTTCAATGGTCCAGTGCTGGGCAACCTGCATTTGAGTCACTTCTGCATACCATGGTGCAGAGAATGCTATCGGTCATTCTGGAGCTACCAGAATGACCGATAACTGCTACTGCCTTTCCAGAAGGAGAGATGTAAATTGCCTTTTTTTGGCCATGGCATGTGTGCAAATGTGTCCAATACCAGGGGTGTATTGTCTTGCTGTGCCAGGGAGTACCATAGCGGGCACTGGGTGTTGCGTCTGTTGGAGAACAGATCCACTTCCACTATTCCTGACAGGGTCTAAATGTGCTTCACCAAATCTGAGAGAGGTCAGCGGGTTCCAGTCCTGGAATGTGGACATCAGGTCCTCAATAGGGCAGTGGATTGGACCCTGTCCTGCTTGTTGATATAGGCCGCAGACGTCAGTCCTCACTACCATGTGAATATACCTGGGGCAATTGTGGTTCAGTGGTAGAGCAGGGTCGTCCTCCAATCAGAGGATCGGCAGTTCCATCCCTGGCTCCGCTAGTCAATGTCGATGTGTCCTTTGGCAAGACACTTAACACCAAATTGCTCCTCTAGCACATACAAATTGCTCTGAGATCAGTGTATGAATTGGTGTGAATGGGAGAATGACACATGGTGTTAAAGCACTTTGAGTAGTTGGAAAACTAGAAAATCACTATAGAAGTACTAGTAAATGGTAAATTGACTTGTACTTGTATAGCTCTTTTTCTATTCCTACGGCCACTTAAAGCACTTTTACTCTACATGTCATCATTCACCCTTTCACACCCATTCATACACTGATGGCAGGGGCTACAGAAGCAATTTGGGATTAAGTGTCTTGCCCAAGTACACATAGTAGAAAAATTTGTGTACAGAAAAAAAAATGTACAGTATTTACTTCAAATTTCATTCTGAGCAAAAATATATTCAAATTTTATCTGAAATTGCTATGAGTTGTCAGCAGTTTGATCTGTGAACTTTAGATCTTGTCCCACACTGGGGTTTTTGATGGCCAGTATAAGCAGGAGTGATGAGTACCGCAAGCAAAACCTGTTTATGGGCTCCTGACTGTCATTGTAAAACTGTCATTGTTAACTTTTCCTTCAACCACACTGCGTTTGCCATGTGCAGATATTTTTTTGCAGAATCATCCAAATATAAGCATAATTGTCTTGGGATATGCCCAAACTGAGATAAATTGGGCGGCTGTGGCGTAGTGGAGAGCAAGGTAGTTCTCCAATCAGAGGGTCGGTGGTTCGATACCCCAGTCGATGTGTCCTTGGACACTTAACCCCAAGTTGCTCCCGAAGTCTTGCCATCGGTGTGGACTGGATGTTGCATGAATGTTAGTTAGAGTCTGATGGTGGCACCTTGCATGGTAGCCTGTCATCAGTGTGTGAATGGGTGAATGATATGTAATATGCTACTATTGTAAGTCGCTTTGGATAAAAGCGTCTGCTAAATGACTGTAATGTAATGTAACCCTGCAAATATCATAACTCTACAGCTGTTGTCACAGCCTGCATGGTATCTACCATGACTGATAAACTGATCCAGATGTGTGCCTCTTTCACAGGTCATGGAACACATCTGATTTGCTTTTGCTTATAACAGATTGGCCAGAAACACAATTGAATTTAATGTACTACACGTTTCATAGCAGTTTCTGTCACCTAGTAATGAACATGATGATGTCCTGATATATACTGGGTCTGTTTTATTGTACTTGCCAGTGACTAATTGTGATTTGTAATTTGAAGGTGATGTTGAAGGCAGTCCATTGGCTCTTCCCAAACTTTGCCTTCATGTGGTTGGTGGAAGAGGCCAAGAAGAACATGCCGCTAGAGCTGGACTTCCTTAATGAGGGACACAATGCTGAGAAAGTGGCCAATATGCTGGCCCACTTCTCTTTTCTCAAGGTACACACACAATTGCATTATAAGCATATCTACAAGGCTTACTTTTATAAAGATTTAGTTTTTAGTTTTAGTTTTGACCCTGTTGTCCAAATATCCTAGTAAACAGCTGGTAATAAGAATGCAATATAATAAGAGACAGGCTGTTCCAATTCAAGGTCCTAGTATTTCAAATTGTACTCAAAACAGGTAATAGAGGTCAGACCTTTACCCTGTGTATGGCAGCTTTTTTTTTTCCGGCTCTTCCTAATTTATAACAGAGCAGGGTTAGCAGACCGCTGCAAATCATATATCCTTGACTATACAGAGCTGGACTCCATGTCCATTATCATTTAATTTCCGGGTGTCCTTTTTCTTCATTCGTCTGTTTGAGAACTTCTATTAGCTCTGGTGAATGTGAATTAGACAAGCTGTCCTTCTTTGTTTGATGTTCAAAGCCACAGGGTGAAAACTTCTTTGTTTTTTCTCTTCTTTAATGTAATTTTGCTTTTTTTATATTGCATTTTTCATTTATATAATTTGGCATGTGATAAAGACATAAAACCTTGCAGAATGGAAAATAATTTTGTGCAAATGCCCTCCGATACATCCATTAAAATTAAAATCCCGCTTTGCCCAAGTGATGGTCTAAAATTAAAATAATAATAAAAAGTAAAATGTCACAGATTTTGATAGGCCAAAAATGTTACTATGTAAGTAACAAAAACATTTGCTTTCTTTAACCATTTTTTCTAAAGAATTTAATGACCTTAGATTTTTCAATTCCTTTGTCATTTCTAATCAGCCACTGACTGATCAGTCAGCAATAAATTGAGTACGTTTTTGAAGAAGTGATAAAAGTGCCTTTGATACATCATTGCTGTATAGATTGGTTGATTACAGTAAACAGTATAGCCATTGAACAATGCACTTGACAAAGGAGGATGTCTTAAACAAAATAGTCAGTAGCTCATCAACATCAAGTGTCAAAATCAAAACCATGTACATATGCTGAGCAAGATTCCTAACATATACTGTGTATAATGCATATGTGCATCAGTGTTTTCATATCCACCCATAAAGGACACAACTGTCAGTGCTTTGCCTCAGTAGATTGTCTGGAGAAAGGGACAAATGGACCAAAATGCACCTGCATACAGGAAATCTGTCAAATATTTTGCAGATGTTACAGTTCTTGTTGGTGTATTGAATAGAGGCATTTTTCCTGCTGACATTTCAGTCAATGGTACAATGTTTCATTAAAGAAGATGTTTAGACTTCTTTTACAAGTTAACAAGTTTGGATTTAAGTTCTGCTTTTGAAGATCCATAGAGTAAAAATCTATCATTTTTAACACTGTCAGCAGCAGAAACACAAGACTTGCTGAATAGACTTGATGATGGTTCTTGGCCAATAAAGGCTTTGTAGGTGAGTTGAAGGATTTTATATTAAATTCTTCATTTTAGTTGGAGCCAGTGCAGAGAAGCTAATAATGCAGAGAAGTAATATGATCTCTTTTCCTTTTTTTTGTCATTAAACGTGCTGTAGCATTCTGGATCAAATGGAGAGTCTTAAGATACTTTTTAGCCTGATGATAAGGAATTGCAGTAATAAAGTCTAAAAGTAACAAATGCATCAACTCATTTTTCTTTATTGTTTTGAGACAGCATGTGCCTGAAAAAAGGCAGTCCTTGAAGTTTGTTTTATGTAGGAGTTAAAGGACATATCCTGATCAAAGATAACTCTGAGATTCTATACGGTGTCTCTAGATGCGTGGGCATCTAGAGACACTATATCATTAGATCATTTGTAACTGAGGTGTTCAGGGCCCAGTAGAATAACTTCAGTTTTGTCTGTGTTTAACATCAGGAAGCTGAAGGTCATGCTGTTTTTTATGTCCTTAAGGCTTCTTGGAGTTAAGCTTAAGTTGGTTTCATGTGGCTCGATCGAAAGATATAATTGGGTATCATAAGCATAACAATGAAAGTTGATTGAGTCTTTTCAGATAATATTGCCTAATTGAAGCATATATAAGGTGAATAAAATTGGTCCAAGCACAGAGCCTTGTGCAGCTCTTTGTCTAACTTTGGTGTGCATTAAGGATTCATCATTTACATACACACTTCTTGTTGCTGTTTTGAATAGAGGCAATTTCTTTCTGCTGACATTTCAGTCAATGATACATTGTTTAATTAAAAAAGATGTTTAGGTTACTTTTACAAGTTGACAAGTTAAGATTTAAGTCCTGCTTTCCAAGATCCATAAAAGGAAAATCTATACTTTTTAACACCGTCAGCAGCATAAACAAGAGATTTGCTGAAGGCACGAAATTGGGAATAATAACCAGAAGTGTTAATGTTGTGTAATCTGAGGGTCGTACTGTCACTGGAATAAAGATGAAAATGGATCTGGTTCGATATGAAAAATCTCTCGCCAAAGCAAGGTGATCTGTGACTGCAATGGGAGAGGGTCTAGGGGAACCTCCATCACAGTGATGGATGGAGGAATACGTGCCATAATAGGTGAAACTGTCAGGCATTACAATTGACTATGTTTCCCTGGACAGCTCTCACATAAACCTGCATGAGAAGATGCATGTGAAGTCCGATCTATCTGTCTCTGCCAATAACAGGACACTGTCTAAAGACACGTTAAGGAATCCAAAAGAAGGAAGTCAGCCATGACTAGGGATGTCTGTTTTTGTATTAAATCCACTTTATTTAATCCCGGTGGGGACAAAAGTATCAAGCCTCATGGTGATTAATGCTTCTTCACCAATAGACTATACGTACAAAGTTATAAAGAAAGAAAGGTGAAGGAGTCACACATGCACACTCATGTGCATCTGCATGGCTGAGTTATACCAGCCACACAAAGATGCAGATACATACGTACACAAACATGTGGGACTTTTGGGAAATAATCAAATACGCGAATGTACATGTGTCTTGTTGTCTGTGTCCCTTAAGACTGTTTACAAAATAATAAGGTTTGGACATCCAATCTGCCAAGATCCAATCTGCTAATAACATTTTAAGTCTTTTCCATCCCTTATTAAATCTGTTTACCATCAAAACATTCTAATATCAATGTTTCTCCAAATATATTACATATTTGATATTAAGTTAAAAGGCTACTAGAATGTTCTCTTTGCTTTGAAGAAGATTTGTTGGTCTGTGAGTTAAATCTATCCTGTTTTTTAACAATCTTTTATTTTTATTTTCATCCTGTTTTTTTTTAATTCTTTTTTTTACAAGCATCAAAGTAGATCTGAAACTGGTTATCTTAACTCAAACCTATAATCTAATGCACATTTGTAACAGGGCTGCACAGGAGAATTAAATCTAGTGAAAATCTGCTGGAAAGAAAATCAACATTTTGGTCTCTTCCCTCCTCTAACCCCTTCTTTCTACAGGTTCCCATGATCCATTGGGATCTGTCCACAAAGAGGATCCTGACCATGGAGTTTGTTGAGGGGGGCCAGATCAATGATAAGGAATACATGAAGAAACACAGCATCAATGTTAACGAGGTACTGCCTGCTGCGAGTGTGTGTGTGTGTTTTGTATGAAAGAGGAAGTGTGTGTGTGGAAGGTAGAGAAAGACTGGCATTAAAGTGAGAGTCAGAGTTTAAAGTAGTTGGAGTAGCTGGGATGTCTAATACAAAATGAAGTGATTGATTTACTTATGATTGGCTCTTATGGTTATGTATGTTAACAGCTTTAATTCTGTCAGTTGACACAAAAGTGTTGCTTTTACTTAAAAAACAAAAAGAAAGGAAACATAAAACTTAACCTGTGCATTTAGCCATTCTAAGCATTAGGAGGAGCAACATGGAGTTTAGTATCTCTCTCAAAGACACTTTGACATTCACACTAGTTCTGTAAGGCATCAACTAAAATCCTCACAGCATTTCATTTGAAACTGATTTTAAGATTGCACAAAAGCAGTTGACGCTGTGCTGTTGAATGTCATTCAGTCTATCAGTTTTAAAATGATAAAATAAGTTGATGTTCAATTTTTTTGTTTTCTTTGAATATTAGCCCAGTATCATATATCCGACTATTGACTTCAATAACTGATCAAATATCCAAATTGTTATATTTGCTATATATTGTGGTGTACATGATGAATCAACTAATCGTTTCAACAGTCTGCAGCATTTAAAACAGCAGTCTGTTTCTCATACTCATACTTGCAGTATCCTGCAACATACCCAGCATTAGAAAATACAGACATAATGAATGCTTAGTTTGAATATCAGCACCCACGATGTCTTAGAAAACAATGACAACTTCAGTTCAGAAGGTGCTTAAAGTCATTCAAATGGAGATCACACCACCGAAAACCTTCCTACTATTATTGATTTTTTATTATAATAATGTTTTTTGATAAAGTAACAAGTACAGTTGTTACTTTGAATACTTTTGGTTTAACATATTTATATTCATGAAATCTGAATGTATGTGTTGATTTCCTTGAATAACACACACACACACAAACAAACACACAAGGAGCACAGCTAAAGAAGACAATGAGAAATACACAGCACACAATAAATTATTTATTGGGCTTTTCATGAGCACATGAACACATAAATTCCTCCTCACACTAATACAGACAGGGACACACTATCTGAGCATTAGTATATGAGTAATGAGTATTAATAGACAGCTGATGAGATAGATAGAGTAGGCTGCTAATGAAACAAACACACACACTCACACAAAGCAGCAGGATGGACAGAATTATTAGGTGGCAGTGGTGCCTGCTGGACCCTGTGTCTGTAATCACAAGATGGATGAGGGCCCAAATAGACTTTCCTCTGAACTCAGCCCTTGACGGGACTAGAATTGTTTTGCATTCTTCCCCATATTTGTAAGATTTAAGATATGACTGTGTGCACTGAATAGATAACATCCATAAAACCCAGTGGTCCCACAGCCTTTGGAAACTTGTTACACATTATTTTAAGATGGTCTAAATATTTCTCATGTTTTTCGCATTTTCTTATGTTTTTTCTCAGCTGCTGCTGAAATGCAACATGCTGATAATGTTGCCCATATTCCAAAATCTAGAGGACTACTGATGACATATATGTGATAACCACACTTCACTGATTTCACTGGTCATGGACGTTTTTCTCTGTTGTTCATCTAATGTATTTCTATCCCGTTGCCCATAATGGCTTACTAACCCAGAGAGCTTAAAGGGATAGATAATATATTATGATAGTATATATTTTGTCTCATCTCAAATCCTGTATGTGTGATTGAACTAAGATTTTTTTTCTTCGGTCGGAGATAAATTGCCAATCCTAATAATTTGTCACTAGTTATGATATGATGTAAGTTTTAAAGAAGATGGTAACCTAATTTAGGCAAAAAATGTGGCCAGAATGAATAGATGTATGAATTATTGTTTTACTTTTATTGTCTGCACACGGAATATTCAGAAGTCTGTATTTAATTGTGATAACTCAATCACTATATGACTGCAGCAGTGAGATACTGACAAGATCTTTAAGGGATATGGATTGGGGTCCAGTTTTCAAATGTGCAGACGTGGAAAAATCCTGGGGATGTTTTCAATCATTATTTTTGGCAGCTTTTGATACACTTGCCCCAGTTAAATCAGTCAGACTTAAAACTAGAAAAGAACCTTGGATTATATTGAAATTTTAAATCGCATTAAGAAATTTCTATGTCACCAAATATAAGAAATCTGGGAATGAGCAATGCGAATATAAAAAAACTCAAAAATAAGGTGAATCTAATGGTAAAGAAGCCAAGACAGAATTCTTCAACGAGAAGATAGCAGAGAATAAGAGTAACCCACCAACATGTTGAAAGTCTTTGAAACAGCTAGGTTACAGTCACAGACTTAAGACAAAATCACAACCTTAGCCTAGATGTAGGATGCAAAGTACTAAATCATTCACACAATTACTTTACAACCATTATCAACATAATGATAATAATAATAATAATAATAACTTTATTTATATAGCACCTTTAAAAACAGAGTTTACAAAGTGCTTCGACAGACAAGGTAGCAAAAGCAAAACAAAAGAAAGCTAAGGTGTAGCTTAGATTTACACCCTGATAAAGATAAAACAGTACAATAAATGAAACAATACAAACAATCGATAGGATAAAACTAAAGCACGGTCGCCTTTAGTTTTCAGTCTTGACTTTGGAACAGCCAGAAGGGCCCCACCTGAGGATCTAAGGCTGCGAGCTGGCTCATACTGGGTCAACATTTCTAATATATATGTCGGGGCCAGACCCAGACGTGCTTTAAAAGTGATCAGCAAAATCTTAAAATCAATTCTAAAATGAACAGGGAGCCAGTGAAGAGAAGCCAGGATTGGGGTGATGTAATGTCGTCTGTTACAACCAGTAAGAAGCCTCGCTGCTGAGTTCTGAACTAGTTGGAGGCGAGAGAGTGACTTGTGGTTAATGCCAGAGAGGAGGGAGTTACAGTAGTCCAGAACTGAAAAGACAAATGCATGTATGATTTTTTCTAGGTCAGGGTGAATGAGGATTGGTTTTATTTTGGAGATGGTTCTGATCTGGAGGAAACAGGACTGGACTGTTTTTGTGATGTGGGGTCTGAAAGTGAAGTCGGAATCAAAAAGAACTCCTAAGTTTCTTGCAGTGGATTTTATTTTAACAGACAGAGGACCAAGGGCATTTACAATAGGAGTGATGGGGTTTGGGGGACTAAATAAAACGATATCTGATTTGGAATTATTTAGTTGAAGAGTTTAGTTTTAGTATCAACTGTTGCCATCCAACAGTTGATATCCTTAAGACAGTCCATAATAGCAGCTAGGCTTCTTGGGTCGTCGGGTCTCAGTGGAAGGTATATCTGTGTGTCGTCTGCGTAGCAATGAAAAGAGACATTGTGCCATTGGATGATTTGACCAAGTGGGAGCATGTGTATAGAAAATAAAATTGGACCTAAAATAGAACCTTGCGGTACACCACAGGTAATGTTAGAAGTAGAAGATGAGTCATTACCTATGGTGACCGAGTGGGTTCTGTCTGAGAGGTAAGAATAAAACCAACTAAGTGCAGAGTCCTTGATGCCAACCCAGTTGGCATGGTCTACCGTGTCAAAGGCTGCACTTAGGTCCAAAAGGATTAAAATCGAGCTCTCCCCCCTGTCAGCTGCTAAAAGGAGGTCATTGGACACCTTGAGGAGGGCCGTTTCTGTACTGTGTAGTGCTCTAAAACCTGACTGAAACTTCTCGAACACATCATTAAGACACATAAAAGTTAAAAGTTGAAAACAAAAAATCCAGAGATAAGTATGACTTATTATTTAGGGATCTGGTATTTAAAAGACCAAAATGAACAGGCTTGTGGTTAGGAGCATGAGGTGGCAGAGGTTGCCGGGGGACTTGAATTAAATTCTTCTGGTTAGCACCAGAGGGGTGTGCAATAGAGCGTGCTGCAGAGGGTCTTTGATAGGAAATGATGGTGGTTATGAGAGTCTCCATCCTGTTGACAATAGCTTCCATGAGGGACCTGTTGGGGGAGCTCTCATGGGAATCCGTGTGCTGAGGTTGTGACGAAGAGGAAGAGGAAGACGGGGGATCCGTCTGCTGGGTGTTTGTGTGGAATGATAACAGCCATGTGGAATGATACATAGGTTACCTAGTCAGTAAAGTTCCTATTGAGAAGACATGTATAATCAACAGAAAGGAATCCAGGATGCGTTTTCCTTTGCTAAAGTGACATGAATGCACTGCAAAAGCTTAAAGCCCCGAATCCTTCTAAAGCAGCAGATCCGTGATAACATTCCTACTACATTTTTCTCAAGATGCTGTTTCAAGTTATTACACACTGCATTACCCATATAACAAGCAAGTTTCCACACTAACTGAAACTGACAAGAGTAACATTTCTAAACAAAAGTGAGGCAAATTAGAACCTGGTAGTTACTGTCCTGTCTCCATCTTGTGTTCATTATCAAGGTTATAAGCAAGAGTCCTACATGAACAAATAGATAGTTATAATCATCACACAATCTTCTGAATAAATTCCAATCTGGTTTCAGAAATTCACTTTCGAGAGATACTTTTCTGGTCTACCTAATGCATAACATTAACAAAGGATTAGATATCGGTAAATACTGCGGCATGGTTATGATGGAGCTCCAAAAGGCGACACTGTGAATCCTTAACATTCTTCTGATCGAGCTCAGGGCTCTAGGCTTTAACAATTCATCTCTACAGTGAGCTGATATTATTATTATATTATCTTGGGGACAGAAAACAGTGGTAGATTCAAATGGAACCATGTCCGTGCCAAAACCACTCGCATGTGGGGTCCCACAGGGAAGCATTTTGGGTCTATTTTTCTTTTTCTCTTTTTTTTATCTGCCTAAAGTGGCTCAGAGTGGAAGTTTATTTGTAAAAAATGTGTAGTGTAATCCCACTCGAGGGGGGCTCCACTAATTTTGTCCTGTGCAGATTAAAAATGCCTTATGGGAAAGGACTCGTTTTTATATTCAGCAGCAGTTATGTCTTAAGACAATTAGCCCTATTGGAAACTTGAGTTGAGAAGCTGTTGCAGTAGGTCCTAAATACCAATCTTGTTTGTCTCAATTCATGCATCGCAAGGAAATTGTGTTGGGGTTAGGATAATCTCAGGTACCTAAACACGGTTGATTTTTTGTTTGTGTTTTATCTTTTTGACTAAAAGTTTACAATCATATGATTCCTCCTGTTATAGGTACAGGGCTAATGCCTTAACTGTACTTGCCATGACCAGAATTGCGAACTGGATGAGGGAGGTTGCAAACTGTGCAAATGGCATCAACATACTAAGGTCAAGTAAAGTTATCCTCCTTTTATGTAATTGGACAGGTCCTGGAAAATAGTTAAAATCAAAATAGTCTTGATGCCAGGCACCCTTTGAGCACACTCGTGGAACACACTTCATCAGCTATTTGTACTCTGTTCAATTGTACTAATATGTGAGGCAGATGGGCAGTAAGACCATGTTTTGACCGTGGCAACACCTAGGGGTGAAATTCCATCCAATTTTACAGGGTTGCACAGTGGTGCTGTTTGCGTTTCAATGAGCGTATAATGCGCCACTGCAACCTCTTCCTTACTCCTCTGTAATCATCAGCGGCCTACGCAGCCCTAAGCTTGTGCTTTGGAGGTTAAGTCTGAAGATTATTCAGGTTTTTAAATCTCTGCTCTAGAGTTGAATCCGATTCGCTACTTCTACTAAAAAGGCATCTTTGACATCCAACAACAAATTCACTTCTTGAGTCATTAGTGTCACATGACACTTGACTAAATTATTTCATGTTGGGGCTAACTGCTTGTCTTCAGATGTGTCTTTAGCGCAAACTTTATTGTGTATTTTATAAAGAAATGCTTTTGTGCTTTGCTTTCTTTCTGGCTTGATGCCCTTCTGAAAATTGTATAGCCACTGGCCACAGTGGCCTTGATGCCCAGCCAACACTGTCACAGCTGACTTTGCCATTTCTACTCTGCCTCCCCTCTGTCAATAGTTTTTTTTAAACACCAAAAACCCACCAATACTCTGGGTTTCCATTTTCATGTCAAATGCATGATGGTTTCAAGCTGTATATTAGCAAACAAATGATTTTAATAACTCTTAGGTGACAATTTATTTATAAGAAATACCATGACAATGCACAAATTATTCGTTCCTTCTAAAACAGTGCTACCACAGTGCATAAATCATTAATAATGACAACCACCAAAGCAAATAGATCAACCATTCATAACGTGTCACTTATTCCTTTTAATAAACGTTGTTTTTTCACCTTATCCTTTTCCTCCGTCATGTTCCCAACAGATCTCAGAGAACCTGGGTAAGATGTACAGTGAAATGATCTTCGTCCATGGCTTTGTTCACTGTGACCCGCACCCGGGAAATGTGTTGGTCCGGAGGTGTCCAGAGAGCAAGAAGACTGAGATCACCCTGCTTGATCACGGCCTTTATCAGGTTAGAAATCGCCAGGCTGCCTGCACATGAAGAAAATACCATCTGTTCTCAAATTGCTGTCCATTTTTCATGTTTCTGGCTGAGACCTTCAGTTCAAGGGTAGATCAACAAACACACAGTCAACATGCCCATAAAAGACATGGATGCAACACACACTTTCACAGGTGGACACAAACTTTCATTAGAGCTACAGCAGGATAAAAGCTTTTTGATAAACAACTCATTTGATGTTGTACTTAGCAAAGTGCAGTATGCTGTGTTTGGATTGGTACACCACAGACTTAATCATACAGGCGCATATATGCACTCTCATGTTTTACACACACACACACACACACACACACACACACACACACACACACACACACACACACACACACACACACACACACACACACACACACACACACACAGACCCTCCTTGATTGTTAACACACTTGCTCCTACAAACACCTGCAGGCTGACACAGACATCCACAGATCTGACATGTGTTTGTTTACTGCTTTTTCCTGTTTTCATGATAAGACTTTATTGACAAATATGCTCCTCCTTCAGCACTGACTCACAATATACACACAAACACACACACACTTTCCTCAGACCATAATGGCACCAATTTATTCCTAATGACTTCTGATTTCAGCTGTCATTTTTGAGTAGAAAATAATCCCTTCCTCATGTACACACAGACACACAAACACACACGCTCTCTCTCTCTCTCTGTCTCTCTCTCTGTCTCTCTCTCTCTGTCTCTCTCTCTGTTTCTCTCTCTCACAAACAAACACACACACACACACACACACACACACACACACACACACACACACACACACACACACACACACACACACACACTACCAGCTGAGCACTACATATTGAGGTTTCTTGGCAGAGGGATTAAATGTGTCCAAAGAAAGTGGTGTAAAAAAGGGCAAATTAGTGAAATGTTTTACTGTTGATCGTGATCAGAATAATGACACAAACAGACAGAACATTCTATTTAAAGGCCAAATACTTAATAGCAGCAACATACTGTATATGACTGATAGTATGATTTATGACAAAGAATATATTAACTCATCAGTCATTCTTCCTGTCCTCCTGTCCTCTCCCTCCCTACTCCAGTCCTCTATCCTCTCTCATCTCTACTCCTGTCCTCCTGTCCTCTATCCTCTATCCTCTCTACTCCTGTCCTCTGTCCTCTCTACTCCTATCCTCCTGTCATCTCTCCTCTCTCCTCTCTACTCCTGTTTTATGTCCTCTCTCCTCTCTACTCATGTCCTCCTGTCCTCCTGTCCTCTCTCCTCTCTACTCCTGTCCTCTCTCCTCTATACTCATGTCCTCCTGTCCTCTCTCCTCTCTACTCTAGTCCTCTCTCCTCTCTCATCTCTACTCCTGTCCTCTCTCCTCTCTCCTCTCTTCTCTCTACTCCTGTCCTCTCTCCTCTATACTCATGTCCTCCTGTCCTCTCTCCTCTCTACTCCTGTCCTTTGTCCTCTCTCCTCTCTACTCCTGTCCTCTCTCCTCTCTCTCTCTACTCCTGTCCTCTCTCCTCTATACTCATGTCCTCCTGTCCTCTCTCCTCTCTACTCCTGTCCTTTGTCCTCTCTCCTCTCTACTCCTGTCCTCTCTCCTCCTGTCCTCCTGTCCTCTATACTCCTGTCCTCTGTCCTCTAGTCTCTGTCATCCTGTCCTCTGTCCTCTATCCTCCTGTTCTCTCTCCACCTATCTGCTTGTTCTCAGCCAGCAGAGAAGTTAACAAGAACAAACTAAGATAAACAGACTTATGACAGACATCTTTTATTTGAGTTTGTTTGGAATGATGTGCTATTTGTTAAGCTAGCATTCTGTATTGTGTAAACATAGTGGTGGTGGATGAGAGACTGAGAAGAGAGCAGAGTTAAATAGGTTTCTCTTTTGTTTACATGTTCATGCTTGTTGAACAGATGTATAGATAAAATATTGGGTTTTTACAGTAACAAGCGTAGTTGTCATCTCAAGACATTTTCACTTCACGTTGTTCACTACAGCCCGGACACACAGAGAGCAGACGAGAACCATTATCGTCTGAACTTATCAATACTCTGGTCTTTAACTATATAGCACCTGGGCCAGTTTAATATTGGGTTTCAGTATCCATGCCTAAACTCAGTGAAATATAAAGACGGAGTATTGAAATAAAAATAAACACACACATACATAAGCAATAAATGGTATTTTATTGTACTTTGTGATTTTGAGTATATCCACTTTAGGGGAAACAATACACTGGATCATGTTTACAGGAAGGGATGTCCCAACCCAGGAGAACCACATCAATATGGAGGATTATACACACGTGGACAAAATTGTTGGTACCCTTCCGTTAAAGAAAGAAAAACCCACAATGGTCACTGAAATAACTTGAAACTGACTAAAGTAATAATAAATAAAAAAATATTGAAAATTAACTAATAAAAATCAGACATTGCTTTTGAATTGTGGTTCAACAGAATCATTTTAAAAAACAAACTAATGAAAATGGCCTGGACAAAAATGATGGTACCCCTAGAAAAGATTGAAAATAATTAGACCATAGGGACATGTTAAACTAAGGTGTGTCCTCTAATTAGCATCACAGGTGTCTTCAAACTTGTAATCAGTCAGTCTGCCTATTTAAAGGGTGAAAAGTAGTCACTGTGCTGTTTGGTATCATGGTTTGTACCACACAGAACATGGACCACAGAAAGCTAAGGAGAGAGTTGTCTCAGGAGATTAGAAAGAAAATTATAGACAAGCATGTTAAAGGTAAAGGCTATAAGACCATCTCCAAGCAGCTTGATGTTCCTGTGACTACAGTTTCACATATTATTCAGAAGTTTAAGGTCCACGGGACTGTAGCCAACCTCCCTGGACGTGGCCGCAAGAGGAAAATTGATGACAAAATGAAGAGACGGATAATACGAATGGTAACCAAAGAGCCCAGAACAACTTCCAAAGAGATTAGAGGTGAACTCCAAGGTCAAGGTCCATCAGTGTCAGATCGCACCATCCGTCGCTGTTTGAGCCAAAGTGGACTTCATGGAAGACGACCGAGGAGGACACCACTGTTGAAAGCAAATCATAAAAAAGCGAGACTGGAATTTGCCAAAATGCATATTGACAAGCCACAAAGTTTCTGGGAGAATGTCCTTTGGACAGATGAGACAAAACTGGAGTTTTTGGCAAGTCACATCAGCTCTATGTTCACAGATGCAAAAATGAAGCATACAAAGAAAAGAACACTGTACCTACTGTGAAACATGGAGGAGGCTCGGTTATGTTCTGGGGCTGCTTTGCTACATCTGGCACAGGGTGTCTTGAATCTGTGCAGGGTACAATGAAATCTCAAGACTATCAAGGCATTCTGGAGCGAAATGTGCTGCCCAGTGTCAGAAAGCTTGGTCTCAGTCGCAGGTCATGGGTCCTCCAACAGGATAATGACCCAAAACACACAGCTAAAAACACCCAAGAATGGCTAAGAGCAAATCATTGGACTATTCTGAAGTGGCCTTCTATGAGCCCTGATCTAAATCCTATTGAACATCTGTGGAAGGAGCTGAAACATGCAGTCTGGAGAAGGCACCCTTCAAACCTGAGACAGCTTGAGCAGTTTGCTCACGAGGAGTGGGCCAAAATACCTGTTGGCAGGTGCAGAAGCCTTATTGAGAGTTACAGAAATCGCTTGATTGCAGTGATTGCCTCAAAAGCTTGTGCAACAAAATATTAAGTTAAGGGTACCATCATTTTTGTCCAGGCCATTTTCATTAGTTTGTTTAAAAAAAAAAGTTCATTTTCAGTAAATCTTTATTTATTATTACTTTTGTCAGTTTCAAGTTATTTCAGTGACCATTGTGGGTTTTTCTTTCTTTAACGGAAGGGTTCCAACAATTTTGTCCACGTGTGTACATCAACAGTAACATCATATATCAGCAAATCTGTGGTCATCACATAGACAATAAAATCCTTTCACACCCAGAAAGCCTGGATGAGTGGAGAGCTGAGGGCTCCCTCCAGAGACACAAAAGCTGCTTTTCTGTACAAGGAAGCATACAGAATCAGAGCAAGACTGAAAGCTTCATCAGTGATGCAAAGCTGAGGCTTCAAGAGAGACGGGAGAGACCTCAACACCAACAACACTAGAGTTATGTGGCAGGAGATCCAGTATGTCACAGGCTACAGCAGCATACCTCTGTAACAATAGAATTTAGCCATATGTTTATAGTTTATGCATAAATATTAAGCTAATTAAGGCTCTGGTCATCTCCCGCCTGGACTACTGCAACTCACTACTTGCCGGAGCCCCGGCGTCGGCCATCAGACCCCTGGAGCTTGTCCAGAAAGCTGCAGCACGTCTAGTGTTCAATCGCCCCAAGTTCTCTCACACAACTTCCCTTCTCCGTTCTCTACACTGGCTCCCTGTAAGAGCTCGCATCCAGTTTAAGACTCTGGTGCTAGCCTACAGGGCAGTGAAAGGAACAGCTCCTTCCTATCTCCAGGCCTTGGTCAAGCCCTACACCCCCGCCCGACCACTTCGCTCTGCTGCCTCGGGGCGATTGGTTGCCCCGTCGCTCAGAGGTCCCTGTGGCCGATCCACCCGGTCACAGCTTTTTTCTGTCCTGGCCCCTCAGTGGTGGAATGAACTCCCCACTGACGTCAGGACAGCAGAGTCGCTGCCCATCTTTAGGCGCAGGCTGAAAACTCACCTCTTCAAGAAGTACTACCCTGAGCCTTCCTCGTAGCACTTATTGCATTCATATTAGTTGTTGCACTTACTGTATTCGTATCAGTTCGCTGCACTTATTGAATTCGTATTTGTTTACTGCACTTATCCTATTCGTAGTAGTTTGTAGCACTTATTATATTCGTATTAGTCTGTTGCAATTATTGTTTTCGTAGTAATTTGCCTCTGCACTATACTTTTGCTCTGGCTTATGCTTTAAGATGCTTGCTTAAGAAAGGAGATGCACTTATGACTTCTGGTGACTAGTAGTTCTCTTGAATACCTATGTTGAATACACTTCCTGTAAGTCGCTTTGGATAAAAGCGTCTGCTAAATGACTGTAATGTAATGTAATGTAATGTAATACTATGTGACAGAGATACACAAACAGGGCATTTGGAAGGTTGCCTTTTCACTGTGGTGACAGATCATGCCTCTTTTCTGTGGGTGTTTAAAACCACCAAACCAAGCACTCTGCTCACCTGTAAAATACAGGAAAGGAAAATACAACCCTGTGCAAGATGCCCTCTCTCTCGAGCCCCAACAGGATATCATCCATCCATACTTGTGTGTGCAACCATTATGTTTGCTTCTTCGGGACCATCAAAAGAGCTTCCCATCTCCCTTGAAGATGTGTGGAAGGTGCAGCAAGAAGACTCTAAATGCAAGGCCCTGAATCAAAAGGTTACGGAAAATGGCAATATCATTATAAACTCAAATACCTCATTCTGAAAGAAGAAAACTTGCTGGAAAACTCCAGCAAACTGTGGTCCAACGTCCCTGGGAGATGCTTGGGATGGATGTAATGGGACTGTTTCCCAGGAGCTCCAAACAAAATGGCTACTTACTGGTTTTTACTCCAGGTGGGTGGAACTGTTCCCCTTAAGAAATGCAACCTCGGAAACCATTTCTCAGGTCCTGGTGAGAGACATCTTGACCGGATGGGGAATTCCTGATTTCATTCTGTCAGATCGTGGGTCACAGTTCATCTTTTCAGTCTTCCAAATGGTGTGCCGAACCTGGAACATGGGACACACATTAACATCCGCCTATCATCCCCAGACAAACCTCACAGAGAGAGTTAACCGCACCTTAAAAACATTGATTGCGTCCTATGTCAGAAACCAGCACAAGCACTGGGAAAAATACCTTCCAGAGTTCTGGTTTGCTTTAAACTCGGCAGTCCAGGAATCCACTGGAGTTTCCCCTGCAGAGCTGAATCTCAATCGTCCAGTAGGAAGACCCCTGGATGTGGTGCTGCAACGTCAAGAGCCTGCACCTGACACCCCAGCCTACACCAAGCTCACGCAGCTGGAGGATCTATCTTTATTTGTGTCTAAAAACCTTGTCTCTGCACGACTTTGCCAGAAAAGGAACTATAATAAATGCAGAGGAGACATGGAGTTTGGGAACAAGGCCGAGTCTGGTTACGAGCCCATCCTCTCTCCAAAGCAGAGAAGTCCTTCACTGCAAAATTAGTTCCTAAATGGCAAGGGCCATATCGGCTGGTGCAGCAAGTTGGACCGTTGAACTACCAAGGTCTTGGAAACTTCTGGCCAAGACCTAAAAGTTGTTGCACATTTCTCGCTTGAAACCCTGCTACCCTTGTGCTCAAGATCTGTAAGAGCAGGAGCGTAAGCGTGTTCTGGAGATCTTCAATGAGCACTTGGATGAAGAGGACTTTCTTGGCTTCTAAGACTGTTATGTTCTGCTCCCAGTGGTGGATGGGCAAAAGGATCTGCAGGGGGACAAGAGGTTTATCGTCATGACAGCTCGTCAGACTCGGACACTAAATCAAAGTCCTAAGATGTAATTCTGAGAAGAAGGACATTGCCTGGACAACTACAGTGCCTTACATTTGGTCGGCTTTTGCTAAGGGGGGAGGATCGTAGCAACAAGCTGTCAGAAGCAATACATCATCACCACCTGTCAAGAGTTCATTCATGTTTCCCACAGTCAACGCCCACAATCATCCAATAATCCAATCACAGCCCTCAACAAACTATTAAACTTGAAAACTCACCTCCACTGAAATCTATGACAGTGTGTGTCTCTGAGCCGCCAGTGTGGGAAAAGTCAGTGAATGAGGCTTTTACTCTCTGCGAGATCACTTGTTATGGAGATCGTGGAAATGCAGTTAACAGCTTTTCGATGTCACCATAGACCCTGGTGAAGGTCTCATAGTGATATACCGGTGCTCTTAGCTTTCCCCTATTCAGAGAAGGGCCATGGCTCTGGCGATCGAGGCCACAGCGCAGGATGTCTAGCCGATGGCACCTGCCTTTTAGGCGGAGACATCAACTGGAAATAGATTTTGAAATAGATTTCAATAGAAAATAAACATACACAAGGTACAAAAATACATTTGTTTGCAATACTAATAAAATCTACCATTTACAGATTACCATAAATGATCAATGAAGTAGATACAATCCTAACAGATGCATCTAATTCTCATCCTTCTAGGTCCTTCAGCGAGACTTCAGGTTGGACTATTGTCGGCTGTGGCAGGCTCTGATAAAAGGTGACATGTCTGGGGTGGAGCATTACAGCCTCAGACTGGGAGCTGGAGATCTGTACGCCCTATTTGCCTGCGTGGTCACCTCTCGCTCCTGGACCGCCATCAATGCCGGCATCAGCTCTGTACCTGTCACACGTTCTGAGGTATTGTATGATCACACTTACATAGTATTTATTCAAATGACTTTGTTACAAAGCGTTTCACAGAGCTTCAGAAAGCAAATTGGGCAGTACGTAAGTTGGAGTAAAGATAAACTTTGAATTGGAGTTTCACGTGTAAAGCCCAAGTGAAGTGTAAGCTGTTAGAGGACTGGTTTTGATAGCTGTGTTGATTTAACCTACGTACCAGTTCCATCATGACAACTCACGGCTGAAATTCATCCAGTGTAGACAATGTTGGAATCTGGCAGGAGCGTGTTTGGTTATTAGCAAGTACGAAAGTTTAATTGTTTTATATTATCTAATTATAATATTAATACAATTATTAATAACAATATGATTATTAACAAATATTAATAATAAAAGGGCACCACCCTTGGATCAGGGATAAATAACCAAACTGTGCTTTAAGGATCAAAACTGTTGTTCACTCTCAATGTAAATAGTCAAAGTACTGTTCCACATTCAGAGTGAACAAAGGTTTGAATCCCAGCACTGACTATAACATCCATGCACAAAATGATCACGGAAAACTGCTAAAATATAACAGAGTTTATTTACCTCTAACAATACTGATCAAAAATCAATAATATTATAAATCAACAAACATTTATTATACTATAACAAGCTGTCACAGCCTGGCTCAGAAACTGCAATAAAACAGGCAGACAAGCAAGCTGGCTGCTAAGCAACGCATTTTATTTTCCACAAATCTAAATTAAACAAATCAAAGGGTAGTTATCAGTTGTCAGCCCTGAAGTGCATGTAGGGGTGTGTGTGGCAGTGTATATAAACAATAAACAGAATATAAACCTAACAGAAATGTGTCAAGCCGCTGGCAGAAACGACCTCCTCTTCCAGAGAGTGAGGCTGCCAAATGACGAAGGTATTTAAGGCCAGAGCCAGATGTGGCTCATCCAGCTGATTAGCCTTCAATCAGCACCTGCAACAGACAAGCATGAACAGGGAAACCTAGTGCATTTGAAGAGGAGGATGGTCACAACTCCCCCCATAAAAACAGAGTTCCCATCAGGATTTTTTCCAGGGTTTGCATCTCAAGAGCAAGGTGCTCTTGACAAAGTATCAGCCACAAAAAATGTTTAGCCTTTAATGTGGCGAATGTCCAAACAATATGATTGCGGGAACAATAACCACCGCATCAAACAGTGATTAGGGCAACACAAGGAATGGAGAAAAGTGATAAGATTATGGTCTGTGTAAACCACCAGAGGAAGACCAGAGTCAACACAGACTTCAAAATGCTCCAGCGGCCACACAAGGGCATGAGTCTATGTCTCTATGAGCGAGTAATTTAACTGGTAAGAAATGTTATTTCTTAGAGAAAAAACTCCCAGGACGTTCCACGCATGCCCATCATACTGAAGCAGCACAGCCCCTGCCCCTACATCAATTGCAATTACATCTCTCGCATCCACCTGCATCTGGAACAAGGTGCCACAACATTACATTACAGTCATTTAGCAGACGCTTTTATCCAAAGCGACTTACAAAAAGTGTGTTCCACATAGGTATTCAAGAGAACTACTAGTCACCAGAAGTGCATCTCCTTTCTTAAACAAGCATCTAAAAGCATCAACCAGAGCAAAAGTATAGTGCAGAAGCAAACTAATACGAATGCAATAAGTGCAACAAACTAATACGAATACAATAAGTGCAACAAACTAATACGAATACAATAAGTGCAACAAACTAATACGAATACAATAAGTGCAACAAACTAATACGAATACAATAAGTGCAACAAACTAATACGAATGCAATAAGTGCTAAGAGGAAGGCTCAGGGTAGTGCTTCTTGAAGAGGTGAGTTTTCAGCCTGCGGTTAAAGATGACGTCAGTGGTGAGTTCATTCCTCCACTGTGGGGCCAGGACAGAAAAAAGCTGTGACCGGGTGGATCGGCCGCAGGGACCTCTGAGCGACGGGGCAACCAATCGCCCCGAGGCAGCAGAGCGGAGTGGTCGGGCGGGGGTGTAGGGCTTGACCATGGCCTGGAGATAGGAAGGAGCTGTTCCTTTCACTGCCCTGTAGGCTAGCACCAGAGTCTGTAACTGGATGCGAGCTCTTACAGGGAGCCAGTGTAGAGAACGGAGAAGGTTGTGTGGGAGAACTTGGGGCGATTGA
Source organism: Anoplopoma fimbria (assembly GCF_027596085.1). Taxonomy (NCBI): domain Eukaryota; kingdom Metazoa; phylum Chordata; class Actinopteri; order Perciformes; family Anoplopomatidae; genus Anoplopoma; species Anoplopoma fimbria. The sequence continues at coordinate 10,250,270 of NC_072463.1, read as the reverse complement.
ACACCAGACGAGCTGCAGCTTTCTGGACAAGCTCCAGAGGTCTGATGGCCGACGCCGGGGCTCCGGCAAGTAGTGAGTTGCTGTAGTCCAGGCGGAAGATGACAAGAGCCTGTATGAGCGATGGGAGGTGAACACAGGACAGTCTTAACATTTCCAAAAGCCTGCTGACGTGTATCTGACCAAACGTACTTCTGTCAGCGGCGCTGCTACAGTTGAGAAGTTCCTACAAAAACTGCGATAGTAACCCAAAAGACTCACAGAGCGCATAAGCTCTTTCCTGGTGATGGGCACTGGATACTCCCGAGATATGTGACGGTAGCCTTTGTAAACGACACTTTGCCAAGTTAATCGTCAGATTTGCATCGTGCAACCGTTAAAACAGCTTCCTGATGCGGTATACATGATCTTCCCAGGTATCGTTGTAGATCACTACATCATCAAGGTACACAGCACAGCCATCCAGTCCAGACACTACCATATTCATTAGTCGCTGAAAGGTCGCCGGTGCGTTTCGCAACCCAAAACTCATCACTGAATAAGAGAAAAGACCAAAAGGAGTAATAAAGCAGACGCTTCCCTAGCTCTTTGAGACAGTGGCACCTGCCAATCTCCTTTGAGTTACTCAAATTTACTAACAAAATGAGCTGAGCCCACCTGATCCACACAATGCTCTATGTGCAGCAGTGGATAAGCGTCTGGTTTAGTTACCCCATTTAATTCAATTCAATTCAGTTTATTTTGTATAGCCCAGAATCACAAATTACAAATTTGCCTCAATGAAAACCAAAGTCAGTGGTTTTCATCGAGCTTTCATTGTTTACATATACAAACTGAGATCGGTCTGATAAATACGACTTAAACCAGCTAAGTGCGGTTCCTTTAATTCCTATTCGATGCTCCAATCTCTGTAATAGGATTTGGTGATCAATGGTATCAAATGCAGCACTAAGGTCTAGCAATACAAGTACAGAGACAAGTCCTTTGTCTGATGCAATTAGAAGGTCATTGGTAGTTTTCACCAGTGCTGTCTCTGTGCTATGATTCACTCTAAATCCTGACTGAAAATCCTCAAATAAACTATTGTTATGCAGAAAGTCACACAGCTGATTTGCTACTGCTTTCTTAAGGATCTTAGAGAGGAACGGAAGGTTAGATATAGGTCTATAGTTAGATATAGGTCTATAGTTAGATATAGTCTATAGTTAGATATAGGTCTATAGTTAGATATAGTCTATAGTTAGATATAGGTCTATAGTTAGATATAGGTCTATAGTTAGATATAGGTCTAAGGTTAGATATAGGTCTATAGTTAGATATAGTCTATAGTTAGATATAGTCTATAGTTAGATATAGGTCTATAGTTAGATATAGGTCTATAGTTAGATATAGGTCTATAGTTAGCCAACACCTCTGGATCAAGAGTAGGTTTCTTAAGAAGAGGTTTAATTACAGCTAGTTTGAAGGCCTGTGGTACATGGCCCGTTAGTAAAGACAGATTGATCATTTCTAATAAGGAGTTGCTAATTAAAAGTAAAACTTCCTTAAGCAGCCTAGTCGGAATCGGGTCTAAGAGACAGGTGGAAGGTTTAGACTTAGAAATAGTTAAAGTCAATTGTTGAAGGTCGATGGGTGAAAAGCCATCTAAATATATTCCAGGTTCTACAGCTGTGGATCGATCGGTACTGGTTGAGGGCAGGAGATTATTATTTTTGTCTCTAATAGTTAGAATCTTATCATTAAAGAAGTTCATGAAGTCACTACTACTGAGGTTTATAGGAATACACAGCTCAACAGAGCTGTGACTCTCTGTCAGCCTGGCTACAGTGCTGAAGAGAACCCTGGGGTTGTTCTTATTTTTCTCTATTAATGCTGAATAATAGGCTGCTCTAGCATTACGGAGGGCCTTCTTATATATTTTAAGACTGTCTCGCCAGAATAACCGCGCTTCATCCACATTGGTGGAACGCCATATCCTTTCAAGTTTACACAATGTTTGCTTTAATTTGTGGCTTTGAGGATTATACCATGGAGCAAACCTCCTTTCTTTTATTAGCTTCTTTTTTAGTGGAGCTATAGAGTCTTGTGTCATTCGCAGTGAGCATGCAGCACTATCGACTAGATGGTCAATCTGAGACGGACTAAAGTTAGCGTAGGAGTCCTCTGTTATATTGGGCAATGGTAATGAATAAAACCCTCAAGAAATCGCTTCTTTAAATGTAGCTACAGCATTTACCTTAGTATAGTCTGAACAAAACCAAGGACTTTTATTTGCTCACAAGTAAACTGGGAGATGCCCAGCTGGAAGAAGAAGGTTTAGCAATATTATTGTCAAGCATATAGTGTATTTCTTTTTCCATTACTGTGCGTTTCTGTTCTGACACCCTGTAAAAACGCTGGCTGATCACCCGCATCAATGTCATGCTCTATCAAATGCGTACAAGTTTGAACATCACTAAACAAACACAGATAGTTGTTAATAAGAGCAGACAACTCCGTGAAATGTTCCTTTGCAAAGTGCCCAAACAAAGACTCCAAGCTACCCAGCGTGTCTGAGTTCTTTAACCGGCCTTGAACAGAATCTCATCAGGTGAAGCTGCCCCATCACCCTCATGTAGGTTTAACTGCCCGCTGTTGCATACTACCCCCGGATGCAGTAGGCTGTGACCCAAGAGTGTGATAGGATTTTAACAGAATACATGGCAAATTTGAGTTTTCCTTCTATTCTTAGAATATACCTTAGACCTTTAACTAATAAAGTGCACTTTATTGCGGATTTAAACACAAGAAAGAAAAAACAGTCTGTTGTTCGACCTGCCAATTTAGGACTATTCCCTAGGGTTTTATCTTTAAAGGCACAAATGTTGTTTCCCCTCCTTTCATACAACTGGAAATTATTTTGTTAAGAGAGACATTTTCATATAAATCAATAATTAATCAATTGTTGATTTTTGTGCATTCATTAATATGTAGACTGATCTTACCCCCTAGACATTTCACAAAATACATTTTACCAAACGCAACATTTCACCAAAAACAACATTTCACAAAACGCAACTTTATTTCAAAAAACGCAACGACATTAAAACAAATACCATATTTCACAAAATACAACATCAACAAAACGCAACATTTCACAAATTGCATAAAAAACATTTCACAAAAAACAAATTCCACGAAACACTCCTGAAAAAATTGCACAAAAATCCACAACATTTCACGCTTCCTCTTGGCTGTCTGCGGCAGGTGTTGGTAGTAGCTCATTAAGTAATGCTGCCTCTCCTCTCAAAAACAAACTGCTACATTTTCTAACTGCATCTGTCTGGAATAGGGCTTCTTGGCGAGCGGACTTGAAAGCAGCACAACAAAGGAACGGTTACATCTTATGATCTGTAGTGAACTTGTTAATTCTAACGATCATACCAATGTGGGGAAAACACTTGTATGCGTTCATCACCATACGCAATTTGGCCGGGGAATAAAGCTGCCGCCCTTGGTTCCTGTTAGTTAGTACAGCATATACACTAATGTTATGGATTTCGGCGGTGTGAATGTCATAGTCAGAGAGTTACCCCAGTACTTAGGAACCGGGGATATGCCATTCTCTGTACTATCGTCCTGCTGTGTGGGGTAATCACCTAAATCCCAGCTGTTTCCCACTGGCCCGGGACTAAGAGGCTCAGCTTTACCAAGGTCTCCACCTTTACTTGGCTAGGTGTGAAAAAAACTGCCAAATGCTGGTCCTGCTATGATAACAAATGAGCCACTGACTAAGCAATTTTTTAACAAAATAAATCACAGTTGTTTAGAACTGGAAATCACCCTCATGTACTATGGAACCCCAAATATATAGGGACATATAATACCTTTTATACTATCACTCTTACAGCTTTTTATTGCAACTGTTTCAAATAAATATCCGTAAGGATAACAAGTTTTATTGTATCATCCTATCAACCTGTGAGATGCAGTAATTTGCCACAAGCATCCAGTCTGCCGGAAATCCATTAGGAAAAGTACTTTTGTTTGTCCGGACTGTGCATCAAATCAGCGCCATGAAATCCTGGTCGAATGCATAAACTGCCATTTTATTTTGCTGCTGTGTGTTATTTTGCTGCTGTGTGTTATTTTGCTGCTGTGTGTTTGATTCCAGTGTTGTAACCACTGGAATCAAATTCACAAATAGCATAATGCTGCTTTTAAAACAGTTAATAGACATGCAAAAAAAGGAAATGAATATATTAAGATCTTGAATGTAGACATTCTGAATAAACTAGGTACCAGTTAAAGCCCTTGTTATTAAGTTTTTAGAATTCACAGGCATAAAACTGGTTTGTCTGTGTCCTATTACCTACAGGGGATCCATAATGACATCTGTGCTCCAGAGAGAGTTTATTTATACCTACCTCATGCAACATTTTGAAGTTGGCAAAGTACTACACTGCAGTCTGCTACAGCGTGCCACCCCCTCACACATGACAGGCAATACCAGGTTGAATTTGGCAGGGACCCTTACATGAATAACCACCTGTGCCTTTTTTTTGGTATATATAATAATGAAATAAGTCATAAAGTAGAGCTGACATTACATTGTGACAAAAATACCAATAAAATGTATTGATAATATTCTCTTGTTAAGCGTGAGAACCTCTTGCAAAATTCAGTATAAGCCCAGTAAACCTGGTAGACAGTACAGAGTATCACCGCTCCTGCCTGAACAAATAACACACTGATGATGTAAGAGCAACAGTAATCCTTGAGTTAAAGTGAAGTTTGTTCTGAGGACAGCTAATCAGCTAGTCACTGATATTCTAATCAAAAGGGTTCATTCTTTGGGGAGCACGAATATGATCAGCACAATTCATTGCCAGCTGCCATCTTCATTGACATTTTTTTAATCCATTTTGTATTTTCATATTTGAAACTGCATATCTACCACCAAATTGACAATAAATAAGAAAACTCAATCACATCAGCATCAGTGTACTCTGAATAATAACACTGCCAATATGTTCATGGATTTGTCACTTTAATGTTGATATTAGCAACCTTTGCAACCTTAACTTCAAAATGACGTTTCAAACTGGACTTTTCATATGGCAGGATTCTCCCAGGCTGTCAAATGTGATCATAAAAACTACTGTGAGGGATTTAACAAAAAGTGTACAGATTTCATATATATCATGCATCTAAATATAGTAGAGAAGACAAGAGAAGAGAGTGTTCAGCGGCCAAAGCTTCTCGTCAGTTCCCTTCATTCAGTCGGTGAATCCGTATTTTTTTTCCACCTAGCACCCTCGGATCTGTATAACCTTTTTGTTGTGTTCTTGCATATGTAAGAAGGATGTGTGGCTCTCCATCTGCGATTGGTTCCCAGATGCCAATCCCACTTTCTGTTTGGTTCCTGAAGGAGCCTAATTTGAGCAGGACCAGTCCTCCAATCCAGGAGCAGAAACCTAGAAAGCCTGTGTTGTGTTTAGTCAAAGTTCCTTGTAAATAAAATGACTTTATTTTAACCAATCCAAAAGGGTTTTATGTTGCCTCCCCTTGTAATCTGGGTTGTGATAGTGTGTGTGTGTGTGTGTGTGTGTGTGTGTGTGTGTGTGTGTGTGTGTGTGTGTGTGTGTGTGTGTGTGTGTGTGTGTGTGTGTGTGTGTGTGTGTGTGAGCTAATATAAAGAAAGGGAGGAATGTAGTCATACAGCTAGAAAGTATTTTAACAATGACCATGATCATTACCTAGCCTTAACCAACTGCTTATTGTTTCAACCATAACCACGAAGATTAACCTTAAAATGATAATAATAATAATCAGAATAATCATCAGAATAATGAATATAATAATAATAATAATATATTAGGGAAGAGTTTGTGTTGGGTGCATTTCTATACATTCCTCATTATAATACTTGTATTCCAGTGTGAGAATGTCTGTAAGTAATACATGCTCTTCCTCCCACTGTCTCCCACTTAAATTGAGATGAAAGCTCTCCCATCAATCTAGACCTCACACACACACTCACACTCACACACACACACACACACACACACACACACACACACACACACACACACACACACACACACACACACACACACACACACACACACACACACACACACACACACACACACACACTCACACACTCACACACACACACACACACACACACACACACACACAGCATTAGGCCGACTCCACTCTAGTGCCCTCTACTTGAAAACACTTGATTGTGTAGCACTCTGGAGCTAAGAAGACATTTTGAGACATCTCTGTGGCCATAACCACTCATCTGCTTTTCTTTGTCTTTGTTATCTCTTCTGATCATTGTTGTCCTCCCCCTCCTCTTTTCACTCTCTTATGCATGGGTCATTTTTAAATCATGATGATGCATACCATTAGTGTTAATGCAATCAGATGCACTAAGCAAATGTTGAGTGCTTTTAGGGCTGTGGCTTTCTGAACACACAGGGACACTTATCTTTTTTAATGAATGTTTTTCTGCTAAAGATTGTAAACAAAGTTATTAGTCAAAAATGTAGCCAGTCAAGCATATTTTGTCTTGTATTTTTCTCATTGCTCCTTTGTTGTTAATCCAATTTAACATGTCCTCCATTCTCACCTGATGTCTTGATACATCAGTCTAAGGTAACACGTATACTTCCTGCACAGGCTTTTGCATTAAAAGCAAAATTCCAGCAGCTCAAAGGGTTTAATTCGTACCCTGATAGGTGGCCGATCAAAGTGACACATCTGCCGGAAGTGTTAGTGACAGTAGCTAATCATCGATCCCAAAACACCTAAGTTGACGTGATAAGAATTGATTAGTAACTGTTGGAGAAGTAACACTCCAAGCAGCAAAGTAACTGTAATCATCAATTTCCAACTTGTAAATAACGTTTCTGTCCCAATCAGAGCCATAATCAGATTGTAATGCCCCATGAGGCAAATTTGTGATTTTTAGATTTTGGGCTATACAAAATAAATTGAATTGAATTGAAAATTTGAATAATAACAACTGGGAAACACATATTTCATTGAAGGAGCTGATATATTTTGATTGCCTCCAAATAATGTGGAAGGGCTTGAAAAGATAACAAACATTGAAACTTCATTTCAGCCTAGTTCTGTCATTTAAGGTAATTAAATACGGATTTATAGTGCTACTTTTACCACATTCACTATTTTGTTACCCTTTCATAACCAGCTTCCTTAAGAGCTCCAATGGTACAAACACTTGATTGTCATGAACCTGGGTATTTGTCCCATCTCTACCATCTGTCCTAGACTTAACCATGTGAGCCATGGTAGTACAGGTAATACTGTCTCTCTAACAAATACTGCTCTGTGCTCTGAAATAGTTGTTGAATGTAATTATCCCACTCTGGTAGCATTGCGACAGGACAAGGCCCTAATGACATCTGAAATAACGACTGCATTTGACTTCTGTTTTCTGCAAGGCGCCATTAAATAAATGTAACGACAGCGTCTCTGGAGATGACATCACGTTGGACAAAGACTTGCCAAAATAAACCAATATGAATATTTGACAGCTAATCCAAAGGCCTCAAATGCCTTCTGTTGTGACTTTGAAAAAGGTGTGTGGAATGGGGCTTTAGATGTTCAACAATCCAACAACCTCTCTGTTTGGAGCATACTGACCCTTCAGTTCATTCTTTCCCTGGAGAGAACTGCCTCACATTCTCAGGTCTTCAGTCCTCAGCCCTTACTATAAGGAAAACTTGACTTGCATCACTTCTCAGAGTTTCTGACTGAAGCATAACTTCCTAAATTGACCCGCTAGTAGTCAACATCTACTACAGTCCAGTTTCCTCTGCCGACTCTGCAGAGTGAAAATGGCCTTGGTGAGAGAAGATCTTCTAGTAGATTCTGACATCCTCTCTCTCTCTCTCTCCCCCGGTCGCTGCCCAACATTTTCTAATGTGTGCTGGCTGCTGTATGAAATCATCCTGCAGACTCTCTAATACACTGGGGAGAAAAGAAAATCACCAGCACAGATCCCCCCCCCATCCCCCTCCAACTGCATTCCCTTTGCCTTTTGCGCTGCTTATTATCGTACCAATCGCAATACAATATGTCCTTATTGAAGCTTTCAGATGCAAATGAGAGCACTGTCGCCTTCTCTGTGTCCTGCTGACAGCTGTGAGGCCTGCTAACCAACCCCCTATAATTGCTACTAATTGTTATTCCCCAAGCAGGACTCAGCAGAGCACTTCAGAACACCCAGCCCCCAGTTATTTGGACTGGGGGAGACAAGTAATATGTTGTTGGGTTATGTCTTTACCTATTACATTATTTTTATTTTTTTAGGTAAATAAACAAGACACGGAGAGATGGTAGGTAACCAAGGGGGTTTACAATAATTCAATGAAAAAATAAGTGAGGAGGGATTAATGCTACTCCCCGACCGCCTGCATGTGCTTCCCAAGGGCAATGCTCAAAGCCTATAGAGGTAGTAGGGAGCCATTTATACTGAGCCGTTTACTGTAAGACCCAAGCCATTGCTGGAGGATGAAGCCAGCGTGGAACTATTATCATGTGCCATACTACCCAAGTTAGATGCTGGCTCCGACAAATCCCCAAACCTATTGACTCCCATTAAAAAAAGCACCAACTCTTGCTAGAAACAGCAAGTCACTAAATGTTTTGCGAGGGTCTCAATCACTGGTGGTCGTTTGGAAAAATGCCCTCTGTTAATATCTTAACAAGGCCTGTGGGCATTTATTGACAGCTGTGATTGACAGTGGGCTCGCCTGGCGCTCTGTCCCGCTTCAGGAATCGCACGCTGACTTTCTGAGCTGGAGGTTCTGTTTGTTTGCAGCATTTTGTTTGTTGACATTACTTTCTGTGGATATGAGACAGAGAGCAGATCCAGAGTTAATCTGTCAGGATGTTGACTAGCTGTCTGTCTCTCTATGTGCCTGTCAACTCTCTGTTTATCTGGACTGACAACTCTGACAAGGCTTCTGTCACAAACGATACACACACTCACAGTATGCAGGAATTCATATACAAGTCTATGAAAACGTTTGGATGCGTTGTTTTATAAAATGCAACCAAAAAAAATATTTCGTTTATAACAGCAACCTAATTACGAAACTTGATATTATTGGATGATAACAGCTTACGTATGGAGGGAGAGGTTAACCGTGTTGGGATATGGTCTGATGTCAGATGTTAATGTCCCACGTGACAGGTGTCTGGCCTTCCACTGACTCCTGGTGCATGTAGATCGCCCTCTACAGCATTTTTCCATCTGAATACACCAGGCTTATTCCTGGGATTTCACCACAGACACCCAGTTTGTAATATTGCGAATACAGTATATAAATATTGCAATACTTTCATCGGTTGGCCATCACTGTTGTGTTACCTTCTTCAGCTTGCAGATCTGAAGACTCGAGTTAAATAGTTCTGACCATCCAAACAGGTGAACTGGTAATGTCTAAAAACAGATCAAACTGCACTGAGCTTTATTAACAGGGAAATATAAACGTGCATATTCTTTTCATATTCATAGGTGTGGATGGTATAAAAAAAGGTATTTCTCCACTCATGTTTCCAATAAGCTTGTAATTCCACATTGTTCAGTTCACTTCTGTAAACTCCTGTACTTGTAAAGGTAATTAACCTCCTGATTTTACTTTATTTTTACAGATTGCTGAATGCGTTTGTAGGTTTGAAGTCCACTTTGTTCCATATCTAATAGCGTTATTTAGGCCCGTTGATGTGCAGCAGGGAGAGGCCTTTGAAGTAGAGTAGAGCAGGACACTGACACTCACATGGAGAGTCAGCAGCCATCTTCAACATCAAAGAGAACAAGTAGTCATCATGGAGGCAAACGTCACCCTCCTATATATATATAGATATATATATATATATAAATATGGTATGTTATTGAGGGCTGCAATGACAGAAGGGACAAAGCTCCTGCTAATGCGACCCTTCTTCAACTTAAAGGCCTGTATCTGTGTAGATAATAATGACTGCTTTAGCTCTGTTGTTGAAGTTCGGCAGTTCAGAAAGGGAGACTTGTGATTTTTGAGTCAGTATGTCTGATACTGTTCAGTTTTTTTTTTTTTTTGGAACAGTCAGCATAGTGCAGAAACTGGGAACAAAAGAACCTATGCTAATGTAGAGTAATGTACAGGAGGACATGGGCTTTGGCTGGCATTGTTCAAAGGTACTAACCTCTTTCTTTCAATATTCTGTGTTTAATCAAAACCCACCATTTCCTCCTAAAACCGTGGAAATATTATAATACATTACATTACATTACAGTCATTTATCCAAAGCGACTTACAATAATAGGATTCTTTTCAGTTAGTTTATACTTGTGTGTTTGCTTATGTTTTTCTCAACCTCGGGTTCCTATCAAGACATCAAATATACATGGTCACATTGCTTCCCACATCGGCAACAACAACACTACATGCTCTTTTAAACACTTATGACACAGCGTGTTCTCACATCATTTTAGCCTGGTGTCAGACCTCATCACCCCCCCATTATCTCTGATTTGTTCAATGATTCAAATAGTTCATCAATCATCGATTAGATCTTTACAGCCAAACATAAATAAAGAGCCAGTCACACATCAGATTTTCAGGCAAATTCAGATCAGCGCCTTTGACTTGTCCATAACGGTCTTCCTGTCTGTCTCCCTTGGCAGGTCGTTGAGATTCGGACCAATGCAGCTCAATACCTGCCCCAGATCAGCGAGCTGTTAAATCGAGTCCCCCGGCAGATGCTACTGCTGCTGAAGACCAATGACCTGCTGAGGGGCATTGAGACCACCTTACAGACCAGAGCCTCCTCCTCGTCTTTCATCAACATGTCCCGCTGCTGCATACGTGCCGTGGCCAGGTCAGAAAGATCGTATTCATACTTGAAGTTTTTGTTTTTCATTATCACGAGACATTTTGCCTTGCTTGGAATTCACACCAGAAGTGTCAGTAAGACACAAAACAGTGAGTCACCATTCAGTCTTCATCGGTCACAACCAAGGTATTTGATATAGTAGAGGATCACATGCCAATTAAAGTCGTGTGGAAACTGGTGTTGGTTGTAATGTAGCCTGTTGGTTTCAGTTATTAACAGATTGCATACAATATGTCAGTTTTGGTAATGTTTGGTCTCTGATCCTGTTGTCTTAAAAATGATCTGTTTTGGGGCCTCTACATTTTCTGATGTATAAATAACATTTGTGTCCAGACAAAAACACTCAATGTGCCATATGTTTACTGATGATACAGTCCTGTATTCCTCTGCTCCTTATTATGAGACAGTGGTCTTTAACTCATTGCAACATGCTCTTATTGACTTAAATCTGTCTGTTTTTTGCTTTTGTGGTGGAGCGGCCTCACAAAAAATGCAGAGCACTCACAAAAAGGTGTTTTTTTTCACGTTGCTGCATATGCTCTCTCCACATTGGGAAAAGCTGAAAACAGACGCTGGAACTCATTAAACGGCGCTATGTGGACACAGGCCCTAAGGCTTCTTAATGTTTCAGTCGCAATTCACGTGACGCAAGATCTCCTAGCAGACTGGGATTCTGCAACCTATAGGCCAGGATAGTCGATTTGTATTGTTCATTCAGAATGTTTGAATGGGTGGGCAGAGCCAGGTGACGTGAAATGTCATCAGTCATATTTAATGTGGGCTACACTGTGCAGGTGTTGTGAGTCCCATTTTGTGTGGTTTATATCAGGTGAGGTGAATTATGTGCATTTGTACGGAACAAATTGCAGTTAGGAGTTATTGAGAAGATGTTATTGCAGATGTTCTTCCAGGAGTTTATATCAATCGCAACAGCAATATCTTTTTTCTGATCAGCAGCTTTTTTCAAAAGCGTTTTGTTTTTTTGTGTGTGACTGGTTCTGTGTTTGTATTGATCAAACATTGGGGGAGATTGCAGAATGTTTTTTGATAGTCTTTGTTTATTTTGTAGAAAGTGTTTCATTGCTAGTGTTGCAAGAAGCTTTTACCACTGATATCATATCAGTGAGTCAGTAAGTTTAACAACCAAACTGCTATTGACAGTATTTTGTGCAGTGGTTCCCCATATGTTTCCAAGCTTTGTTATTCCAACCAAACACCACTGCAGCTTGTGTCAATGATTAGCAGACCTGCAGCCACAGAAGAGCAACTAATCAGTTAAGTGTTCATCTGTAATGCTAAACTGTAATAAACTTAAGAATCTGGTGGTTCATTGTTACTAATTTATGAAATTTGCTGTTTAAAGGTACACCTGGAATTGGACCGCCAGCTTTTTACGTTGGTTCAAGTAGCTAGAGAACTAACTCTGGGCCAATAATAAATCTATGGTGTCCATTCTAAGCAAAATAAGCTTATTTTCATTGGAGGCAAAAAAGATCCTGTTGAGGAAGCTCTTCATCTTAAACTTGTCATGGCAGGAAAAGCATGGGTGTACCCAATAACATTAATGATGGCTTTGTTCCATTTAGGTGTAAGAGTCAACATGCACAATACCAGATATAAACCCAAATAACAGCTAAGGCTAATGGGAATGTAGTTTATTTGCAGGTCTTTGGTCATAAACCAAACTATTTGATGAGAAGAAAGTCAACCTGTGGATGGTGCAAGACAGAAACTCCAAGGATCACCAAAGCCAGAGGGCCTAACCCTCCTAGACCTGTGAATGTGAGATAGGATTTCAATATGTCTTGAGATATTTCATTCTTGACAGACATGGCCATCCCTACACCTGCTGCAAGTGTGGTTTAAAACCAATGAAACTCCGATTAGTATTCATGTTCTAGAGAGCCCCAGTCGGGATGTTTTGGATATTCTCTACTGAACTTCACTGAGCATATCAATATCACCTAAAACTGTGTTTCCCCAACTTTTTTCTAGAGACCTGCTTTTAAAAAATGACAAACCAACATGACCCAATTTAAAAAAAGGCATCATCTATTAATCACGAGAAGACCTTTGTTACTGACATCACCTTATATTATCTTGAAGAGGTAAACCAGCATTTGAAGAGATATAGTACGTCTGATGAAATCACCACTTTGTTTTATGCAGATGTTATTGAAAATATATACGTATGTTAAATACTTCATAAACTATGCAAACTAAATCCTTATAAAATCTAATAATAGACGCGTCTGTGGGTCCCGACCGAGAGTTTGGGAATGATTGGGATAGAGGATGAACCCTCTCATTAATGTCATAGTGAAGTTGTGAATTTGTTTTTTGATTGTATGAGAACTCAAGAGCCTTTGTAAAAAAAAAAGGGTGATGATTCAACCCAACAACTTTAAATTGTGCCTGACCCTTTACCTTTTTTTTTTCTGGCTGACAGGCACAAGAGGAGCAAGGCTCAATCCAGGAGGAGGCATTTCCAGATTACACTGGCAGAGTCTATGGACCTGTGGAGGCTCACTATGTATGAACTGTTTCTGTGGGTGAGGGGCTCGGCGTTGGGACACTGGCTCACTGCTCAGCTGCCATTTCTGCACTGAGACATATCTGGACGTCACACTGGGACATTAACAACATACTGGAAGTTAGGTTATAATAAACTGTTGATCTGTTGAATATGTGCTCTTACACACAAACACACACACACATACATGACTTCCACTTATCTTAATGACACAGTTTGTTTCTATGGATACATACAAGGACACCACATGCTGATGTTGGTCCACACCAGGGGACAAGTATCTGTCCAGTCGTCAGTATTGAGATGAACTCTTTTTTTTATTGTATTTCTTTCACTAAAGAGAAATACTTTGTAGTTTTCATTTGATTATTGTCTGATGATATTTCTCATGAACTTGGAATTTACTTGAACCGCTATCTTACATACAGTGTTGTGTATGTGCAAATGACCTTTAATCTTTGTTACGATGGTGCCATGTTCAAATTTCTATTGTCTTATTTAATTTTGGTGGAGGACATGGGGTGGAGGTGAACAGAAGAGAGAAGCCTAAACATTAAATATCGACAATCTTAAATCAGTTTACCACTGAGCCCCAGCCACCCCGCCAGAGTCACAAATACTTCCTGTCCTGAAGGGAAATTTGTACATTACAGTTGCCATTATATATGAGCATGAAGAAATATTACAAAATATATAGAAATAGATGACTATATAAAATACAATATAAACTAGGGTCATAATGCTAAAATATATACTACAACACATGCAGAGAATACAGGTAAATAACAAAAACAGGTCACGTGACGCAAGATCTCCAAGCAGACTGGGATTCTGCAACCTATAGGCCAGGATAGATTTGTATTGTTCATTCAGAATGTTTGAATGGGTGGGCAGAGCCAGGTGACGTGAAATGTCATCAGTCATATTTAATGTGGGCTACACTGTGCAGGTGTTGTGAGTCCCATTTTGTGTGGTTTATATCAGGTGAGGTGAATTATGTGCATTTGTACTGAACAAATTGCAGTTACGAGTTATTGAGAAGATGTTATTGCAGATGTTCTTCCAGGAGTTTATATCAAAGGCAAAAATAAGATATTTTTCCTGATCATGAACTGGTAGATTTTTGTTTGTTGTTATTAGTTTGTAGCTTTTCAAAGTGTTTTTGGGTTTACCTTTTTTTTTTTGGTGTGAACAATTCTGTCTCATTCTTTGCATGATGAATTGAATACATTGATGTAAAATATTCTCAAGCTAAAACTTTCTGTATCTGGTTTCAGGTTATTACTCCCAATATTGGGAGTTCAGATGTTCATACATGCTTGTGTTCCCAAAGTACTAATGGTGATATTTCGTTCAATTCAGTGAATGATGGCTGTCAACTCTCTAGAAAGGAAATTGTTAAAATCTTTGGTTTGAAATATATGACTTTGGTAGATTTGGGTGAACTTAAAGCATCTTGTAAATTATATTGGCTGTAGGTAAACATGTGGCAGAAAAAGTAAAACAACCAAACTGCTATTGACAGTACTAAAACTCCTTTCGTTCATGGTTAATCATTTATGAAAATTGCTGTTTTGCATTGAACTGGTCATGGCAGGAAAAGCATGGATGTAAACAATAACATTAATGATGAAACACTATATAAACTATATAAAATAAAATGTAAATCATTAATTATGCTACAATATATATCACAACATCCATCCATTCATTTTCCGTAACCTGCTTATCCAGTTAAGGGTCATGGGGGTGCTGGAGCCGATCTCAGCTGTCAATGGGTGAAGGCAGGGTTCACCCTGGACAGGTCTCCAGTCTGTCGCAGGGCTGACATATAGAGACAAACAACCACTCACACTCACATCCACACCTACGGGCAATTTAGAGTCTTCAATGCACCTAAGCTGCATGTCTTTGGACTGTGGGAGGAAGCCGGAGAACCCGGAGAGAACCCACGCTGACACGGGGAGAACATGCAAACTCCACACAGAAGGTGCAACATGCTGGGAATAAAGGTAAATAACAAAAACAAGGTACAAGGAAAGAGAAACGTGTGCATCAAACACACATCATACAACCACAGAGTGAACGTTGAGAATAAATAATGTTTACTTTGCTCTGAGATGCACACAAACATCAGTGTATGAATGGGTGTGAACGGGTGAATGACATGACGCGTTGAAGTGCTCCGAGTGGTCAGAAGACAAGAAAGGCGCTAGTCCATTTCCCATTCACCATGTCTCATCACTGAAAGCCGTAGCTATGAGGTGAAGTTACACTTTTACAGGATGCCATAGTCGCACTACACACATAGCTGCTGTAGGCAGGATGTTAACACAGACGTCTCAATGCAGCGCCTCTGTCACACTGGACTTCGGCAGGGCTGAGTTTTCAGCTAAAAGAATATGTCAGCATGCTATCATGCTTACATTGACAATGTCAACATGCTGATGCTTAGCAGGTAAAGTGTTTACCATCCTCTTCTTTAGATTAGGTGTCAGCTTAGTTATATTATCAGTTTTGTAGGTATTTGGTCAAAAAGTAGTGGACACATAGACAGAGGTAAAGCTAAGCGGTCACCAAAGTTATTAGAGTACATCCAGAGGGAAACATTAATGCTGAGATGATTAAACTACTGGAAGAAAGGTGTGTATGTGTGTTTTACCCGTCCTGTGGTGATGGCAATCTATTTACACAGTCACAATGGAAGGACTCTCCTTTTTTCTAGGTTATTCTAGGTTAGGATCAGGCTGGTAATGGTTATGCTTAGCTTTAAGATAAATCCCCCCCCCCAAAAAAGTCACTATAATTACTCTCAAAGTCATGTAAACAGGACAGACCATCACATTGTAATTGATATGCTCCATAGAGGCAAAGTGCTGGACCAGGCTCCACATGTTCCATTCCAGGATCTCCAAACTAAACAGTCTAATAAAGGAGCTCAGGCATAGGCCAAGGCAGCACATGACGGTTAGTCTCAGCCCTGGAAACTCTAAACATAAATGGCTTTTCACTTGTATTTTTTTCATTTATTTCTTAAATTCATCCCAGACCCTGAATATCAGCCTCACATGTTATAATCCCTACAGCAGCCAATCTCACAGACACACTCATTACTCAGACTTCTGATAATTTGCCTCTCTGTGCAGTTTATCCAGCCAAAGTGCATAATTGAAAATAATTCCTTGAGGAGGAAAGTATTTTTCAAGCACAAGTTGGCCATCCAAGCCAGTATAATAGGTATTAGTGTCTGTTCTTATTTGGAATGCCACATCAGGTGAATTTAAATTAGTTTCAGTTTTGTCAGCATATCCTGGACATGTCAGAGACACATTTTCTACATCCTTGCACACAAGCTACATGCACAGCCAACATATACACTGTCGCTCATTTCTTCCACCTGTTCTGGTGACAAAATAACATTTTTACAATCATCAACCCATAACCTGCTTCCACTGATCCCCGGAGTAGTTAGAACGGTTTGTGTGTGTGTGTGTGTGTGTGTGTGTGTGTGTGTGTGTGTGTGTGTGTGTGTGTGTGTGTGTGTGTGTGTGTGTGTGTGTGTGTGATAAAGAATGTGATATCAGTAGATGTGTAGTAAAGTCTTGGTGCACGTGTGTGCGTGTGCTAGCCATAGGTGGACCATCCATCTCTATCACACACAGCCACCCAGGCCTGCCATGGCTAATAAGAGCTCTCTCTGACCCTCTCCTTTTCTCTCACAGAGAGAGAGAGTGAACACTCTGACAAGCCTTTTCTCCCTCCCTCTCTCCGTGGAAGTGGTCTGCAGGAGGATGAAAGGTCACACAATTTCATGTGCAAAGTGTAAAGTATCTTCACAAAACTGAGTTTAGACTAACTTATATGGTCAGTAAGGCTCAGTAAATGAATTCCTGCTCTATTGGCCCTAACGTCGTGGGGTGACTGTCGCTCAGAGTAAAAGCGAGTTCAATCCACGGCTTCACTAGTCCATTTTTGAACTGTCCTTTGGCAAGGCACTTAACGCGGACTTCCCATAGGCTGTACCTGTGTCAGTGTTATTAGTTCTGATGGCCAGGTGGCACCTTGCATGGTAGCCCCTTCCATCAGTGGATGAATTGGTGTGAATGGGTGAGTGGTCATAGCATTACAAACACTACATATCAAAAAACAAACTAAGGCCTGTTTGCTTAGTATGGTTTGTTTGGGCTGATGTGAAAGCTGTCAGTGGAACCCATGTGTGGACCAATTAACCAAAGCGAGACTGCTTGAAAATGTGGGTCTAAGTCGGCCTCCAAGCGGATTGTTTGTGGTGCAAAGTCAACGATTAAGAGACAAAAATACAGGTCAACATGTCCACAATAAACTAGTATTGTAAAAAAAACAGCTGGAGATACAGTTAATGCTTTGGGTAGAAAAACAACAACGTATGTATTTTGGTCATTGAATTTGTGAGTAAAACCAGCTTCGAAGCAATCTAAATCTGGTTGTGCAACGTGTGCTGCTCTGCAGCGTGGGCGATGGCAACGTCATTGTACCTCTGGTCCAGCAGGTAAAAAATGAGGTGTCACAGTTGATTGGTCCTCGCTGTTCTCCAACACCCTGCAGACTGTAAGTACAGGGTAAGTGTTTCCTTTCTTCCCTCCATCCTGCTTTATGTCTCTCTCCTTCTGTCTTTCTACTTGTTATTCTTCTGACAGAGCTTTCACTCACTATTGGTAACATTTTCTTTGTGACACTGAAATTGATATTTTCATCTAATTAAAAATCCAATGTGCCAGTCACTGTGGACCGCTTTTGCATGTGATGCAGCTTTTTCGATGTTAAATTTATGGTAGAACTAATCAATAAGAAACGTGCTGTCCAAAGCTACCTTTTTAGTCCAATTATGTCCATCTATTTAAAAAATCTAAAACTTTCATCAATATTCATTACTTTGTGCCATGTAAGCCGCAAGGTACTGCAGACAAATAGACACGCCGTACGCCACAGTTACTGAATGGTAAATGTTCTTGTACTTGTATAGCGCTCTCTCTCGACCACTCAAATCACTTTTGCACTACATGTCAACATTCATCCATTCATACCTTGATGCTTGCTACTATGCGAGGTGTCACATGCCCATCAGAACTATTGGACATTCACACCCATTCACACACCGATGGCCCAGCCTTCGGGAGCAATTTTGGTTTAAGTGTCTTGCCCAAGGACACTTCGACATGGACTAGAGGGGCTGGGGTTCGAACTGCCAATCTTCCTAATGAGGGATGAGCCACTCAATCTTCTGAGCCAGTGTGACCAGAGGATGAATGCTGTGTTGGCTGAACTCCTGACCTTTTCTCTATCATCATCAGGTGAGAACATTTCACACATTTACAAATTTGCATAACAGCTTTCAACATATTTCCATTTAAAATAAGTTATACATTTGCAATCCTATTAGCAAATATTGGCATAAGAAATGGTATTATTAGTGGCGCTGATGTCTGTGGTCATGATATCCTTTGAGACACTGGTGTTGACCCGCCTGAAGGACCCCCTGCAGTTTTTCTACTGGGTAAACAGGTCAATGAATGATGAACGTGGGACTGCACTACATCCTGCCAATGAACTCTAGTATTTTGAAATCATTCAACTAATGACTGTCCATGTGTGGATACAAGTTGCCTTTTACAGCTTTCTGAAAAGACCAAAAGAGCAAACTAGAAACGTATTGTGAGAAGTGCTCCTGCTCCTAGTTTGAAGTGACTTTTTTTCTGTGAGTCCATAGAGATAAGGATTGGGATACTTGTTTGCATTTCATTTAGATGAACCAGCTCTTCTTTGGTTGGAAATTAGTTCGTAATTCATGTCATATATTTATTTTAGATAAGTTACTTTACATCTGGCTGTGTCTTGATTTTCAAATAATGAATCTAGATAGTCATTGTGGTTTAGCTTAATTCCATAATCAAAGAAAAACCTTTTATACAAAATCACAAACAAGATGTAATGTTTCTGCTGTTTGGGGTAAAGGCAGCAGCAGGGAAGGTGTGGGGCCTCCCTCTGTGCCTCTTGACATTTCAAGGCTATCCATTAAAGAAGAATTTGTTCCAGAGCTTCAATAAAAAATAAAGGGTGAAAAGCATTTCTTCAATCTGATCATGGAAAAAAAAATCCCAATTTTCTTAGAATTGCTGCCTTCAACATAGAGTATGAAATTATAGAGAATGCAGAATACAGCACGGGTTCGGGACAGAACCTGGAGGGATGTCTTTATACAGAGTTTATCTGGGAGATTTTGAACCACTGAAGTGTGAATGTTTACACATGTTCTTCATATGCAATTTGATCTTTTTGGCTGAAAAATAAGATTTAATATATACATCAAGTAGAGCTACATGAAAAATTAAAACACGCTGTTTGATTTCTAAGCATGTCGTAGTTATATCATAAATACTAGATTACACAAGATTATGACAAAGTGTATAGTCTGGTGTGCTTGGTGATATTTGGGTATTTGAACATGTGTTTTTGGTCATGAATGACCTTTCTACTATTGCTATGAACACATTGGATGTGAATACCTCTCTTCTTAACTTGACAAATGTATCAAAAGAACATTGACCGAATATGAATTACAGTCAAAATAGCAATCGGGTAACAAGTAAACGCTTTTCTCCATGCTTTATTCTTCTGTGACAGTGTGTCTGTCAAAGTGCCTCACTGCATTTCCTGTTAGCCATCATGTCTGTGGAGGGTGGTTGATCTAATTTCACAGCTGACAGTTGGCAACCACACAAGATCACATACTGTGGAAAGAAAAAGTGTGTGTGTGTGTGTGTGTGTGTGTGTGTGTGTGTGTGTGTGTGTGTGTGTGTGTGTGTGTGTGTGTGTGTGTGTGTGTGTGTGTGTGTGTGTGTGTGTGTGTGTGCTTGTGTCTGCATGTGCTCAGAACCATTTTAGCTACTCAGTTTCAAACTGCCAATACGCTCATCTGTAACTGCTTGTGGGATGGTCAAAGAAATTCAGACCCCCTCTTTGAGGGTCGGCATTTTGGGGCTATAAACACATTCAATTTATGACAGGATAGGACAACAGTTTGTACCACTAGTTCTAGTATCTCAGTCTCGTCGTTATTACACTGCCAAACAATGAGCAGTGTAAGCAGTTACTGCAAGCCCATCCGTCTGACCTGACCTTTATAGCCTGTACAGTAATATTTTGTTACTTCCTACTTTGCAACTACTGTTAGCCCACATACTAACACTTACCTAACCCACTTAGCACTCAGGGCTACATACGTATTTCTTATTCTACATTTCCCCCCCCATGTTTTTATGTTAACTGTCATATAGGGACAACAATTTTAGATGATTTTGATGTGGATGAGGTATTTGAATTCCACGGGTGCCCGTATTTTTTTGAGCCAGCGTACAAGAAAGTTAAGTTAACTTCTGCAATATTTGTCACTTAACCTAACTCACCCAATTTACAAAGTCAAGTCTCAAACTTAATCTACCTTTTTCCACCTAACTTGACGACTTCACAACATACTCTACTTATGGCTTGTGCACAGCTAAATCACCTGTCACTTGGCTAAGCACAAAAAACAAATATCTTCTTCAATTTCATTTATATATGTTTATTGAAACTAAAATGTATCTCTCTCTCTTTTTAGTCATGAGATTCAATGTATTATTTTCGGTCTTATAATATAATAATATATAAATATATAATAATAATCAGTGGCTTAATGTTTTGTTTGTTATTGTGTTTTCTTAAAGTTGAAAGGGGGAAACACGGACAACTCCCAGACCGGACAACATCGTAGTGGCCATCTGTCAATCACAAGGTAGCCACGCTGTACGCGCGAGTGGTTGTCACTCTATATATGGAAGCCCTGCTATAGTTATGACCTGTCAAGCCCCCACCCGATCCTGACCAAGATAAGCAGTTCAAAATAATGATGGGTGGATGGATAATAGACTGCATGCTGGCCATTAGAAAGAATGCAAGTTTAAGGCAATTCTGCATGAGCTCCCTTTTCAGAACTGAAGGTGGCTGCCTGGCTCAGAAGCACTTATGTATTGGATGTTGTATGTCATTTCAAATTATCCCTGCACTTTTTAAATGTAATGTCTTCCAAAGGAGAATGACGGATGTGACAAGAAGATTTAATAAGCATGTAATATAATTAATATAATTGCAAAGCCCTAAAATCATAATTTAAGCCAAAAATTTACACAGGTTTGTCACAGCCTTAAATAAATAGTATACCCTAATGATATGAATCACCAATAAAAAAAATTGATGAAACTGTAAGAACTTCCATTTGGGAAGTGGGGCTTGTCCTGCCGTAGTTTGTTTAGGTTCCTATCATCTAGCCCCAAAAAATAGACCTAAGATGAATCAGGAATGGACCAACTCAACCTGCAGTAAAAACAGCTCTGTGATGAAACTGTGAAAAGAGCACTGGAGGCCATACAATATAAAGAAAACAAGAAAATAAAAAACTGAAGGAGCAGCTTAAGCAGTCCAATACTTTTTACTGGTTTACAGTCATTGCAGGTTTTCATGTGGCTGTTGAATATTGTAAAAAGAAGCACACTTGTGATTAAGGGTGGGTTAAGCTCCTTTTGGTTGTAATGAAAGTTAGACAAGGGACCTTGCCTACAGCTTTGGGCTACCTTTCTCAACTGTGTCAAAAATCTGAAGAGAGTGGATACCCACGTTGTCCTCGACATTTCACTCTCTGATTATGTGGCCTTGTAAGGATGCAGTAAGACATGTAAAAACATGCCAAAGAGTTTTAAACCCAAATGTAAGAACTGCCGTTGTATTGCAGACTGTACTGATATTTTTATAGAGAGAACCTCTAAGAGCATGGGCTGACACGTAGTCAAATTCTAAGCACCAAAACACAATTAAGTTTCTAATCGGAACAACACCAGCAGGAGCTTTTCTTTTTTGACTGATGTCTGGGAATGTTGTGCCCTGTGACAAGCTAATAACCTTAAATCCTGGCTTTTTGGGAAAACTTGAGCACAGGGATGAAATCCTTACAGATAGAGGTTATCTTTTCAGAGAGGAACTGGCTGGTGTAGGAGCAACATTAAGAATCCCAACTTTCACTCCTTTCACTGGAAAGGAGAACAAGAAGAGATTAACTCCAGCCTGTCTTTTGTTCGTATGCATAAACATTCCCTCCTCCCTTTTGTCCAGCCAGGAACTAAAACAAAAGGCTAACAGACGTCAAAGCAATACATTCCTTGGCTCAAGAGAACAGGAACCACACTAACGTATTTCTGCAATTATTCCTTGTATCTCTGTATAATACTGCACAAGTCTGTGGAACATTCAATAACCCCAACCAAAGTATTTTCCATTTGATTTCAGGATAATACGTTTTTCTCCCATAATTGTGGAGTGGAAAACAGAGTTAAATTCATTTTCATATATTTCAGATCGGACTCATCATGTGACCATACTGCCCTCCAGTGGTCAATTGGGAATAACACATATCTGACACGCATGACCTCTGTTTAATCCTGTATACCGAATGTATGTAACTGAAATTCCATCTCTGTATCCGTACAAGTGTGTAAGGTCTGTTAAACTCATAGTGAAGAAAGGTATGTGGGTTATTTGTTTAAAATGTTAGACTAGTTAAACTACCAAACTAGAACACACCGAAACTAGGAAACAAAGGAATTCGAAATCTCGGCAGAAACAAAGCCATAAAATCAAGCCACACCCTGGTACTTGGCGGCTATCCTGAACAGATAAAACCGGGAGACTTCCTTTGTTCGGCCTCTTGTCCTTTTCGTTGTCCGTTTATGTTAGTTAGCGTCTTTTTAGTCCTTCACACGTGACCGTTATTTTATTTTTAGAAACAGCACTTTTCGTCAATACTTTTCTCCTGAAAACTCCTTTGAGCATCTTATAATTATTCTTTTTAAGCAAGCCTTCTTTTGTTTTAGTGTACATCTGTTGACCTTGTGAGATATCAACTTAAATTATTATCGTTTAGGCCAAACAAGTTTAGTTTGAGTATATCAACGAGTAGCCTCAATTATAGAATCATTTAGAGCAATAACCCTCTCCAAACACCACAGGATCCAACTCTCGCCTTGAAGCAAGGCACGAAGGACCCGGAGACTGAGATCTGCTTGCCAATCCGTCTCGCCACTCCAGAGGGGGAAACTCAGAGACACTTTAGCCAGCTCACTGGGTGAGCTATCGGAAGAACCGCTGAGAATCAACGCTCCCACGAGCCCTTCACCGGCATTCCTTCGCTTCACCGACGGAAACAACTTCCGTTCGGAGGGACGTGAGCCGACTCAGAGGGCCGCAGAAACAGCTGTTTGAACCCCTGCAAAGGCATCTGGACACCGCTGCTCACAGTAGGAACAATCAACTTCAATATGATCCAGGGTTTGGTGTCGGGTATATAAAAGCTCTGAGAAATAATAACTTAGATTGACCGTGTAGAGTAGGGATAGGAGAAACAGGAGACCTCAACTTTTCTTCACTATCTGATATGATATTGCCTGTTTATCAGAAATCAATTAATTCCTGATTTGTATTCTGATTTGTTTAATTATTAATCTTGTCATCCATTCATTTAATCCCTTTAGAAATAAATCACTCATTTGTCGCCAAGTCGTTGTCTGTCATATTAATTCAAAGTGGGAACTATGAGGTCACTGAAATCAGGACTTACGTCTGAGATATTGAGACCGGATAATTTGTTACCAAATTATTGATCAAATTTGTATTATTTTCTTCTATTCAGAAGTGGTGCCCCGCAATTTTTAACGTGAGCAATATTTTAATTTTAACGTAGTTATTAACAACGCTACACAAGCGTATTGAGTATTAACATGTGATTGAATACTGCGTGAACTGACAGTGTGTTTAAACGCAGTGTCACGAAGGCAACATAATGTAAATTAATGAAAAATGATATGTGCATCATCAAATGTAGACCTTTAAGAATATGAAATATGAAATGAACACATATCTAACATGTCTGCCTTTAGGTGAGTTTGACATTTGTTTTATCTTGGGCATTTTTAGTATTATTATCTCCAGTGTCCGCAGAAAAGTAAGTGCAATATCCAGTTATAATTTGGATCTATTTGCATCCTCATTTCCATTGTTTTGAGTATCTGGTAATGTCCACGCATGCATAGTGAAAGTCCTGGGACCAGTCTGTGCCTTTGATTATTTTTCCAAAGCTAGGCATTCCACAGTACAGACATTTGATCTATTCAACCAGGTGAGGGTCTCTGCAGTGGTGGATAAGTTCTGGAAGGAGGTGATCCATAAAGAAGAGTTTAGCCTTGGGAAGAGTTTCTTGTAGAAGGGGCTCATCTCTTCTTAGATGGCAACTAATGCTGCTTGTCTTGGTCCACACAATTAAAGAACAGATGTCCATTTGACAAACATACATCTGTGTGTAATATAGGTGGGTAGGTTGCAGGTCGTAGTTTTTGTCAAGACAAAAGGAGGCATCAGACTCCACCCCATCCAGTCCCTCTTTTTGCTTGAATGGACACTACATCTCCAGCATGCCTGTTCCACAGCAGCCACAGGAAAATACTCCATCATGAAAAGCAGCCAGGTATGGCCGTTTGCTTTCACCGTTAGACCTACTGCTTTTAGATTAAAATTCACATGTATCTTCTTCATTTCCATTTGGTATCATTGGTGTGCAGTATCCTGCTTTTGTTTATACCCCACATGCTACTGTT
Organism: Anoplopoma fimbria; assembly: GCF_027596085.1. NCBI lineage: Eukaryota > Metazoa > Chordata > Actinopteri > Perciformes > Anoplopomatidae > Anoplopoma > Anoplopoma fimbria. The sequence goes on along the minus strand of NC_072463.1, from coordinate 10,225,124 downwards.
AGCTCTGTGGATTCATACTGCATTAGCTGTTTGACAACACTTTTAACTGAGGTGTCCTTACATTTAACAACCCTGTGAAAACTACTGTTATATTTCCCACTCTGTGTATGTTCCATGTTGTGCACTTTTCCTCTGCTTTAGTTACATCCAGTAGATGTTCCAGTCTGTTAGTTGTGCATTGCGTTTTCATTTTTCCAAAGCTGGCTTTACACTCCTCTTACAAGGTTACAAGGTTTGTATTAGTCATTTTACTACAGGGTTGCACAACGTAATTGTGATTGTAGTCCCTATTTGCTACACAGGAAAGAAAACAATAAAAACAGCAACAAAGAAAACCTATGAAGGGAGATGAAACAACGTTGGTGCCTTTAAAGTAAAACAACTCGGTGATAGTCTTAACTTCGCTGGACAAACAACAGACTGTTCTTTGAACCCCAAGGAGTTAAGGATAACTTCAAGTTGACATTTTCTGTTTTTTAATAAACGGACCGCTGAGTTGCTTGGTTCAAGTTAAGAAATCATTTTATCTGCATATTGAAAATGGGATTGAAGGGATTAGTGTGGAATTGCGCTAGATGGCCCGGCTCCAAATAAATTCTACTACCTACTTCTTCTTTTTTTAATTATTTTTTTTATGATTGTATTTATACTTTTTACATTTAGGACATACACAGGACATGGAACACACGATACAATAACACATGATAACTGAGAAACGGGGCTGGAAACAAATGCAAAGCTGTCTACCAACAGCAATATTCGTAAAGATGCTGCTGCCCCTTCTGGGTAGACGTTGATAGAAAACGCATAACATAAACCATAATTTACATGAAAGAAATAAATTAAAAAAAATAAAAACATGGGTGGGGGGACTGCCAGAATATCAGTCATGTAGAATGAAACAGAGATGACACAAAATAAGGTACAACATAGCAGCAAACTTGGCATTCAGGTCTCATCAAGCAATTTCAAAAATGGTTTCCACACCTTCAGGAGGAAATTTTGGGAATTACATTTGTAAAACCGACACTGTTCCATCTTAGCAACATAAAGCATTTCAATAAGCCACCTTCTGAAACATGGGGGCAATGGAGACTTTCAATTTAGTAATATAATTTTTTTTGCTGCAACCATGCCTGCCTTGAGAGCCTCTTGTCCCGTCAGAGCATCCGAATATTGCCAAATTACAGTCTGGCTGGATGTTGAAAAATGTGGCACTTTGGTTTGTTAGGGAATTCTGGGATACGCTCCCATACAAAATGCCTGACTTGAAGGTAACGGTAGAAATGTGATTGAGGAAGGTGATATTTAGTTTGGAGCTGAAGAAATGAGGCAAATTTATTAGCTACATAAAAATCTCCAATACGGCACAGTCCCCTCTCCCTCCAGTCCATAAACACTCTGTCCATCAGCGCTGGTTTAAACATGTGATTGTATGCTATAGGAGTGTGTACAGAGTCATTTGGCAGTTCGAGAGATTTTTTGATTTGATTCAAAATCTTCAGGGAATTTCTGAGAATGAAGTTCTGACCAAGTAATTTGCAGCAAGGCTGTATTTTGGAAAAGAGCAGCACTGGAAGAGAGGTTCCTGAGACTGACATGGATTCGATTTTCAACCAAAGTGGGGACGCAGCAGACCAGTCATCACCACGGGAACCATATTGCCAGATATTTGCAGCCCAATAATAATGCCTAAATATAGGAAGGCCAAGGCCACCCCTGTTAACATTCTTCTGTAAGTGGGCTTTGGAGATGCGAGGGGTTTTATTTGCCCAGACAAACGAGAGGATAATTGAATCTAGTTGCTTAAAGAAAGACAGTGGTAGATAGATAGGAAGGTTCTGAAAAAGGTACAGGAACCTTGGCAGTGATGCGGCCAATCATAGAAAGGGGAAGCAATTTCCAGTTCCTGATGTTATCTTTGAGCTTTTCAACCATGTCCAGAAAATTTAATTGCAGTAAGAGTTTGGGATTTTTGGGAATCCTCAGTCCAAGGTGGGTAAAGTGGGTGGTAACCAATTTAAATGGCAGAGATTTAAAAAATGCAGGGCTTAAATTATTCATCAAAGGCATGAACTCGCTTTTATCCCAGTTAATTGTATATCCTGACAGTTCACTAAATGCTTTAATGTAGTTCAGTAGGTGTGGAACTGAAACTACTGGGTCAGATAAACAAATCAATAAATCGTCAGCATATAGATTCACAAGGCTTTCAACATGATCAAATTTTATACCATGGATCCCCGGATGATTCCTAATTCAAGAGGTTCTAAGGCAATATCAAAAAGGAGGGGAGAAAGGGGGTCGCCCTGCCTTACGCCACGTTGCAAATCAAAAGGTTGGGATTTGTCTGTGTTAGTGAGGATGTAGATACTGGGCTAGAGTCAATTATTTTGACCCACTCTAGAAAGTTCTCCCCAAAGCCAAATCGTTTCAGTGTCTTAAACATATAAGGCCATTCTATCTGATCAAACGCCTTTTGAGCGTCAAGAGATAAAATGGCAGCTTGTGCGTCCTTCGCTTTAACTGAGTACAGTGTGTTTAAAAGCAGGCGAACATTACTAAATGAGAAGCTACCAGGAATAAAACCGGTCTGATCAGGATGTACAATTGTAGAGATGTGATTACCCAATTTTGTGGCCAGGACTTTAGTTATTAATTTCTGATCGTAATTCAAAAGCGCAATGGGTCTATAACTTGCAGGGTTGGTCTCTTCTACCCTTTTTTAGAAGCAGGCAAATATTTGCTTCATAGAGTGAACTAGGGTGCTTCTTATTTTTCATTGAATCGTTTACCATCCTTAACATGAGAGGGACTATTTTTCCATCAAACGCCTTGTAGAATTCACAGCCTGCTGCTTTTCCGGAAGGCAAAGCTCGAATTGCATCCAGAAGGTCAGCTTCAGAGATTAGAGTGTCTATGTCATCACTTGCAGCTCCATCTAGTTGTGGAAAATCTAAGGTATTGAAAAAAATTACAGAAATCTGCATCTGTGGCCTGTAATTTGCTGGAATATAATTCCTTATAGAAGTCCCTGAAGCAAACATTGATGTCCTTTGGGTTAGAAACCAGTTTACCTGATTTAGATTTAATCTCATGGATGGCTTGTTTAGCTTGCTCACCTTTTGAGTTGTCTTGCTAGTCATTTCTCAGGTTTATCCCCGAGTTCAAAATGTTTCTGTTTCAGTTTTAGTAGAAGACTGCTTATACGTTTGCTAGTTATAGTATTGTGTTCACATTTCAGTTTTAAAAGCTTATTGTAGTCGGATTGTAAAAGGGAGGATCTATAAGCTCCTTCAAGTACTGGAAGCATTTTTTCAATATCCATAAGACGACCATTAAGTTCTTTTTTTTCAAATGAGATAATGTGGCCCCTTATCACAACCTTAAAGGCCTCCCAAAGAATAGAGTCGGAGACCTCCCCATTATCATTCGTGGCAAGAAACTCATCTATACATGCAGTCATATGTTCAATAAACGAGTGGTCTTCAAGCAAGAGAGAGTTAAAGTGCCAACTGTACTTTTCTTTAGACAGGATATTTTTTAATTGAAGTGAGACCGGACTATGATCAGATATCAAAATATTGTGATAAGTGGAGTTGCTAATGCTGGATAGTAATTCAGAAGATATGAGGAAATAGTCAATCCTAGTGTAAGACTTATGGACATGTGAGTAAAAAGAAAAATCTTTGTCTGAAGGATGCTGCAGTCGCCAGATGTCTACCATGTTCCTTGTTTCAATTAAATCGTTCAGAGTTTGGACTGAGGCCTGGCAGGAGGCCATTTTGGTGAGAGTCTGTCTAAGAACGGGTCCAGATAACAATTAAAGTCACCTCTAATAATGACATTGGGGCTGGAAGCTGGTATCATATCAAAAGCCTTAAGAAATAAGTCAGGATTATCAATATTTGGGCCATAAATATTAAGCATTATTATCGGAAGAGAATTGATATGACCTGCAATCATAAGGTACCTGCCATATGGGTCTGCCGTCATAGAGTCGAGGCGAAATGGGATATTTTTACGAAAAAGAATAGCAACACCTCTGGCCTTACTAGTAAAGGGCGCTTGAAAAACCTGAGAGATGCAGTTTGCTCTTAATCTGCGCTGTTCGTTAGCACTGATGTGCGTTTCCTGGAGAGAAATGACGTCTGACTTTAGCGATTTCAGGCGCGAGAATACGCGACCCCTTTTAATGACATGGCCGAGACCTTTCACATTCCACGAGACAAATGAGAGGTTATTATTAATGCTGCTATGTGCCATGTTGTCAAATGCTAACATAGACCCTGAGATGAAAACAATCTGGCATCCACCCAAAATAACACAAAACATAATAAAACACAATACATAAAAACCACAAGCTATAGCGCAACATAACACATTTAAACAAACCTAAGAACATCTTCCCCACCCACCCAGTACTTCCCCAAATGAAGCACAGTTAACCCTCTAAGCCCGGGACCGCTAAACGAGATTTCTCTTTGGTCGGTTGAAGATAATCTTCTTCAGTTTGTGTGGTTTGTGTAGTAAATTATTATATGCATCTAAGGACTTGTATTCACACAGATTTTATTTTGTATAAACACTAAGCTTCTCTATGAGATAGGTCTATATATCAGGCCATATGATTGCTGGCCACTTGGACATATCTAAAATCTATTTGTGGTCTCAGCATTACTAAGAGCTAACTTATTGATGTAATCGGAGCTATGTTATCTATGCCAGCCACTTTCTCACTGTCACAGACCTAGCTAGCTGTCATATGTCTCATGTATTGTACAGTAAGTAAATTTGTCTTGTCATGAACATTTTTAGTCAGACTCAAATAGGTTAGTGACACTAACGTGACCATCATGCTCCTGATATTGTCAAATAAGCAAGGATAGGCAAGCTCAACAACCTACAAACCCAGGTAAGGTAAGTGACATTCATAAACAACAACTAATGTTAGTTAACATTTCACATAATCTCCTATTAATATGCAAATGAATGAAAGACAAACAAACAGATCCAACCCTGAAATTGCATTTATTATTGAGTCAACGAGAATTTACAAACAATGACAATTCTGTGCCTATTACAACAGTCGTCTGCGATCCTGTGACCAGACATCATAGCAGTTTTGCCCCCTAACTGCGCTTGCAACTGTTAATGTTTGTACACAAGAAACCTTTCTATACACAGGAGACAGCTGTATGTATCTGCCCCTAGAGGCCACTAAACTGCAGTACTTGCAGGTGACCGAATAGTGTGCATCTCATTTGGTGTGTGCATGTCGGCCTGATGTAGGAGAGATGGAACAAATATGCTGAGTCAGCGTTTTTTGCCAAAGAGACTGATATAATGGGACAAAGGAAATCGATCTGCCTCTCCCTTTGGTCATCCTCTCTTTCTTATATCTGTCCTGAGTCCATCTAAGCTGGCAGGAAGACAGATTAGCAGTATTAAAACTACAATAACATCAACATAACATTAGGTTGTCTTGACTGTCATACCCACCTCACAGCCCGCCTCTCAGTCTGCCCAGGACCCTAGCGCGTTCCTAGGAAGCCGCCTGGCCTTTGGAGGGCCTCTCAGTGTCCAGTCAGCCGAACCAGGAAGGAGGCAGGGCAGAAAGGTCGGTTCCCCAAGCTACACAGCCGCCCAGACGTCCGAGCCGACTCCCTCTTCCTGTTCCCGCTGGGCCGCAGCGTTCCTTGCTTCCTGTTCCTCGCTTCCTGTTCCTCGCTTCCTGTTCCTCGCTTCCTGTTCCTCGCTTCCTGTTCCTCGCTTCCTGTTCCTCGCTTCCTGTTCCTCGCTTCCTGTTCCCGCTGGGCTGCAGCGTTCCTCTCTTCCTGTTCCTCGCTTCCTGTTCCCGCTGGGCCGCAGCGTTCCTCCTGTTCCTCGCTTCCTGTTCCTCGCTTCCTGTTCCTCGTTCCTGTTCCCGCTGGGCTGCTTCCTGTTCCTCGCTGTTCCTCGCTGCAGCGTTCCTGTTCCCGCTTCCTGTTCCTCTCTTCCTGTTCTTCCTGTTCCTCTCTTCCTGTTCCTCTCTTCCTGTTCCTCTCTTCCTGTTCCTCTCTTCCTGTTCCCGCTGGGCCGCAGCGTTCCTCGCTTCCTGTTCCTCGCTTCCTGTTCCTCGCTTCCTGTTCCTCGCTTCCTGTTCCTCGCTTCCTGTTCCTCGCTTCCTGTTCCCGCTGGGCCGCAGCGTTCCTCTCTTCCTGTTCCTCTCTTCCTGTTCCCGCTGGGCCGCAGCGTTCCTCTCTTCCTGTTCCCGCTCTTCCTGTTCCTGTTCCTCGCTTCCTGTTCCTGGGCTGCAGCGTTCCTTCCCTCGCTTCCTGTTCCTCGTTCCTCGCTTCCTGTTCCCGCTTCCTGTTCCCGCTGGGCCGCAGCGTTCCTCTCTTCCTGTTCCCGGCCTGGTCGTCGAGAGGTCCGTGCCTGACCTCCAGAGCGGCTCTGTGGGTTCTGTCACAGTTCTGCCTCATACTCCCCTGTCATTCTGCCTAACACTCACCTGCCAGCCACTCCCACCTCATCAGCTCAACCACACTCACCTGCCCACACAGTTGCTTCTGTTCAGTAATCAACCCAGCATATAAGCTCCAGTCTCACACACACTCACTGCCAGGTCGTTCTCTGCATTATGCTTGACCTTCCAGCGTTTACCGACCTCGCCTGTCGTGGACTCTTCTGCCTCGTCTCTGCCCTGGTAAACGTCTCAGCCTTCCGTCCCCGACCACGAGTTTTGCTTCTGCTCCTCCTGGTTTCTGTCTGCCTGTTCCCGTGGCTGCTTGGCGTTTCCCCGGCTTGGCTTCGCTGTGTGAGTCGACTCGTGCCTGGTTTCCTGCTGGTTGTACGATCTCCCTGTGCTTAAGAATAAAGCTCATACTAACTATTCCTTGAGAGAGTCGTACTGCATTTGGGTCCTAAATACCCCCGAGACACAATCACAGACCAATGGCACAGCCTTTGGGAGCAATTTTTTTTTTCTTCTCAGCTACCTAAGTAACCTCTGCTAGGGTAAGGGTTGAAGCTACTCTAAGGCAAATTTATAATTTGTGATTTTGGGCTATACCAAATAAATTGAATTGAATTAAATTTTGTGTGTGTTTGAAGAAGCTGAGCTTGGCAGAAGAGAGAAGCAGCGTGCCTGTAAATGAAACCAAACAATAGCAGCATACTTTTTCACATTCCATTTTTCATCAACTTGCGATAGATATCTGTGATGGAGAATGATGAGCAACGATTTCTTACACATCTGACGTACTGCTTATTTCAATGCACTGACTTTGTCATGTATAAAGAAGTGCTTATTCTTAACAGGGTTAGGTGTTTGACTTGAGTGAGCTACTTGGGGGGGGATTAAAAAAAAGAATTGTGTGTGTGTACGTGTACACTGTTATTATTGGACTTGTGAAGGAGTGAATTAACATTGATGTGTAATCACTCTGCATTTTAGACCAGCTCAATAACTTGACACTACAGGTCACTGGCATGTCAAGCTGCTTTTGTCAATATGTGCTTCACTCACCCACACATGCATGCAGCTGATACCCATTATAACAGACACACACACACACACTGATACTTCCTGCAGGCAGGCATGACTTATATACTCTGAAGTGGAGAAGATAACACAGTGATGTGATCAATAGCACTTTGGTGGCATCCACGCCCTTCCCCTGTGCCCTTAGGATATGTTGGAGGCCAGTAAAAATCCTAATGGATCCACCTTGTCTCTTTCTTTCTCTTTATTTCACCTTATTTTTATTACTATCGCTGTGCCTCAGTGCTCCATCCCCTGCCATAAAATATCTGTCAAGGGCAACTATTCTTCGCAATGATGTTTCCATCCTCCAAAAACATCCACTCAGAGTTCTGAGCTTATTTAGCAGCTCAGTTTGTGACTATAGATACGCCACCATGTACATGTGCAGCATGTGGCTAGATAATTGAAATGTGAAAAAGGACTAGAAAAAGAGTCAGAGGGAGAAAACCCAATGCGAAGAGGGGCAGTTTTTAGGCTGAATCCTCTATCCACCATCCATCCATTTTCACTGTGGGCTCATTTCTATTCATGATTTGTGTCATAGTCCAAGAAACAACTTGCACAGGCTGTCAGTCTATCGCAGGACTGAGGCTCAGACATTAACATTCTGTCTACTCTCCGGGTTAGAACACACAACATTCTGATAATTCTGCTACTCACACTTTGGCCAAACCAAACATTTATTTTTCATTAAGTCAGTTCCTGTTTACCATTGGTTGAAATGGAACAAATATACACTTTATAAACGATTTTTGTGTAAAGAGGCCACCCACACCGTAAAAATATAAGTACGTGCTTCTCACACATGTGGTTAGCCAGTTTCATTGATGAGAGTGGGAGTGAAGTGTTGCAGTGGCTGCTCTGCCAACAGTCCACATATGTTAATGTTATATGTTCAATGTAGCCTAATAGGGATTCTTGTTAGGTTTCGGTTTGGTCCCTAGATGTATTTTGTTGTTGTTTCACCTTCCTCTCTCTCTCTCTCTCTCTCTCTCTCTGTCTGTGTGTGTGTGTGTGTGTGTGTGTGTGTGTGTGTGTGTGTGTGTGTGTGACAGACAGACAGACACACAGGTTCTCAATCAACTCATCAGCCTCAGACTACTTAAGCTTGGCTTCAACTACCTCAGTGCCAGATAATTCAGTTTCCATTCGGTAGAGCTGACACATCCATAGTATATTGTTGCCTTTGTGTATTTTTGGGGATCGTGTTCTGATTAGTGCTCTTCTGTATTTGCAGGTTTTGGTGAATGTCTCTGCTACCTGCCCTTTTTGTTTGCGTAGTGCCAGTGAGCCTCCTGCCTCCACTGCCTGCTTCGTTACATTTTTTGGTGACTTTGTTAATAAACTCCTTGTTGTATAATTACTCAGGTGTCCTGTCTCTGCTCTGGGGTCCAAACCTAACCAGGCCACAACAATTCTAATCTAAAATGGAAATGGACTTGTACTTTCTAGTCCTCTGATCACTCGAGGCGCTTTAACACAAGATGTCATTCACCCATTTACCCCCATTCATATACTGATGACTGGGGCAAGGTGCCCCAGTCCCCGAGAAAAGCTGGTGACGTAAACAGGAAATAATTTGTGGACCAGAGACACGCCGCAAAGAAGCAGTTCCCCCCCTCTGTTACAAACTGTTAGCTCAGAACACACTGCCGTAGTTTGAGCCACGTGGAGGTAAAATACATGCAGTGAATTCTGTACAGAGAACATTGTGCATGTGGAGCCTATTCCACCCAATGATTCATTTTAAATGATGTTATGATAATTAGGGTTCAGGAGCAAGACCACTCTACCACCACCACCCTCTAATTCAATAAACTCAACTGAGTCACCTTTGCAGGTATGTGTGTGTAAACCCTTCCTCTCCTACTTGTCTTAGTTGTCACAACCCTTTCGTTCATGCTTAGAAAAATATATATATAGATATTTTTGTTATTATGTTGGTAAATGGTACTTGTGTCGTGCTTTTCTAGTCTTCCGACCACTCAAAGTGCTTTTACACTGCATGTTATCATTCACCCATTCACACACTGATGACAGGCTACCAGGCAACGTGCCACCTGCCCATCAGGACTCTAACTAACATTCACACAGCGATGGCACAGCCTTCGGGAGCAACTTGGGGTTAAGTGTCTTGCATCGACACGGACTGCCGAAGCCGGGGATTGAACCGCCGATCCTCTGATTGGAGGCCGACCCTGCCTCCACTGAGCCACAGTCGCCCCATGTTATAGTTCAGATTGCTTACCACGGTTAACTATGAGCTGGCTCTCCACCCCTCAGACTGCGACCTCTTTGACGATCGATTCGTAGTTTCCAAATCTCTTCCATCCATAGTCGCCTCCAATCCGTCTCCAGCCACCCATCCATGCTGGCTGTGCTCCATCATCAACGTGCCTTGGCTCAACTAAGACAGGCTTTCCCAGCAATTCCCAGCATTCACTTCCACCACTCTGACCAGCCACTTGCTTTCCGGTTTCTCCACATCTTGCCACCTGTTCGCGGCCTGCTGATGATGTCATGCCCCAGCAAGCTACAGGGGCGCAGCCAACTGCTCCAGCGCTCATTCATGGCCAGTTCAGATCTCCCCTTGTGCCTGCTACCTCTGGTACACACATCACTTCATCAAGGCAACCTTTCTTCTTCCCTTCCCTCAGCTGTTTAGCCCTTTTGGCTCTGCCTGCTCCCACAGCCTCGTCCTTTCTCTTTTGCAGCAAACACTACCAACTCTGCCGTTGATACTGCTACAGCCACAACCAGCAGGTTGAAATGACGCAAGAAATGACGCAACGAAAAGTGGACTCTGAAAACACGGCTTTCACAGTTGATGGAAAAGCTAAAATAGTTCATCACATATTCTCTATCTGTGGATGAGAGCGCTGACGTCACTGATCCGTAGTATTCTCTGGCCCTCTCCCTAATCTGGTCAATGATGAGATGTATAGCCGCATGTCATCATTCCGCCGCTGGCTGTCGAGGTGGTGTCCTGCAAACAATGTGGGCTTCGTAGAGCGTCTGCTAAATGACTGTAATGTAATGTAATGTAGACAATTGGCATACTTTCTGGGGAAAACCTGGTCTGATTAGGAGAGAAGGCATCCATCCTACTTTGGATGGAGCGGATCTCATCTCTAGAAATCTGACCCAGTTCATTAGTGGACCTAATCCATGACCCAGAGTTCAGACCAGGAAGCAGAAGCAGAGTCGCAGTCTTTCACACCTCTCTGCGCTTCCTTTGGAGCAGTTACCCACCCACTTACCCACCCAAAACCCTATAGAGACTGTGTCTGCCCCACGGCCACTTCAATTATTTAAAGTCAACAGAAGAGGAGTTATACAAAATAACTTAATAAAAGTTAAGGCAACCGATGCAACAGTGCATCAAAACAGGACAGTTAAATGTGGACTCTTAAATATTAGATCTCTGTCATCTAAGGGTGTACTTGTAAATGATTTAATATCAGATAATCATATTGATTTATTTTGTCTTACTGAAACCTGGCTGTGTCATGAAGAGTACGTTAGCCTTAATGAATCAACTCCTCCAAGTTATATTAATACTCATATTCCTCGAGGCACAGGCCGAGGAGGTGGAGTAGCAGCTATCTTTGACTCAAGCCTATTAATAAACCCTAAACCTAAATTAAATTACAACTCATTTGAAAGCCTTGTTCTTAGTCTTTCAAACCCGAGCGGGAAAGCATTAAAGTCAATTTTATTTGTTATAGTGTATCGTGCACCAGGTGCGTATTCTGAATTCCTATCTGAATTCTCAGAGTTTTTATCTAGTTTAGTCCTTAAGACAGATAAAGTTATTATTGTAGGGGATTTTAATATTCATGTGGATGTGTATAATGATAGCCTTAGTACTGCATTTGGTTCATTACTAGATTCTATTGGCTTCTGTCAGTGTGTACATAAACCGACTCACTCTTTTAACCATACCCTCGACCTTGTTTTGGTTTATGGTATTGAAGTAGAAAATGTAATTGTCTCTCAACAGAACTCTCTTTTATCGGACCATTTTCTAATAACCTTTGAATTTGTTCTACCAGAGTGTACGCCATTAGGCAAAAGTTTCTACACTAGATGTCTATCTGATAATGCTGTAGCTAAATTTAAAGAAGCGATTTCTTCAGGGTTTTATTCAGTACCATTGCTCAATATAACAGAGGACTCCTACGCTAGCTTTAGTCCGTCTCAGATTGACCATCTTGTTGATAGTGCTGCATGCTCACTGCGAATGACACTGGACTCTATAGCTCCTCTAAAAAAGAAGCTAATAAAAGAAAGGAGGTTTGCTCCATGGTATAATCCTCAAACCCGCGATTTAAAGCAAATATCGCGAAAACTTGAAAGGATATGGCGTTCCACCAATGTGGATGAAGCGCGGTTAGTCTGGCGAGACAGTCTTAAAATATATAAGAAGGCACTCCGTAATGCTAGAGCAGCCTATTATTCAGCATTAATAGAGAAAAATAAGAACAACCCTAGGGTTCTCTTCAGCACTGTAGCCAGGCTGACAGAGAGTCACAGCTCTGTTGAGCCGTGTATTCCTATAAACCTCAGTAGTAGTGACTTCATGAACTTCTTTAATGATAAGATTCTAACTATTAGAGAAAAAATTTATAATCTACTGCCCTCAACCAGTACCGATCGATCCATAGCTGTAGAACCTGAAATATATTTAGATGGCTTTTCTCCCATCGACCTTCAACAATTGACTTTAACTATTTCTAAGTCTAAACCTTCCACCTGTCTCTTAGACCCGATTCCGACTAGGCTGCTTAAGGAAGTTTTACCTTTAATTAGCAACTCCTTATTAGAAATTATCAATCTGTCTTTACTGACGGGCCATGTACCACAGGCCTTCAAACTAGCTGTAATTAAACCTCTTCTTAAGAAACCTACTCTAGATCCAGAGGTGTTGGCTAACTATAGACCTATATCTAACCTTCCGTTCCTCTCTAAGATCCTTGAGAAGCAGTAGCAAATCAGCTCTGTGACTTTATGCATAACAATAGTTTATTTGAGGATTTTCAGTCAGGATTTAGAGTGAATCATAGCACAGAGACGGCACTGGTGGAAAATTACCAATGACCTTCTAATAGCTTCAGACAAAGGACTTGTCTGTACTTGTATTGCTAGACCTTAGTGCTGCATTTGATACCATTGATCACCAAATCCTATTACAGAGATTGGAGCATCTTATAGGCATTAAAGGAACCGCACTTAGCTGGTTTAAGTCGTATTTATCAGACCGATCTCAGTTTGTATATGTAAACAATGAAAGCTTGATGAAAACCAGGGTTAGTCACGGAGTTCCACAGGGGTCTGTTCTTGGACCTATTTTATTTACCTTATATATGCTTCCCTTGGGGAATATTATCAGAAAACACTCAGTAAACTTTCATTGTTATGCAGATGATACCCAGTTATATCTATCAATTAAGCCAGACGAAACTAACCAGTTCTCTAAACTTCAAGCATGTCTTACGGACATAAAAACCTGGATGACCTGTAACTTTTTAATGTTAAACTCTGAAAAAACAGAAGTTATCCTACTAGGCCCAGATCACCTTCGAATTCAATTATCTAACGATATAGTTTCTCTAGATGGCATTGCTCTAGCATCCAGCACTACCGTTAAGAACCTTGGAGTTATCTTTGACCAGGATCTGTCTTTTAACTCTTATATAAAACAGATCTCAAGGACAGCCTTTTTTCATTTACGTAACATTGCGAAAATCAGGCAAATCCTGTCTCAAAGTGATGCAGAAAAACTAGTTCATGCATTTGTTACCTCTAGACTAGATTACTGTAACTCCTTATTATCAGGCTGCTCTAATAGGTCTCTTAGATCTTTACAGTTGATCCAGAATGCTGCAGCACGTGTTCTAACAAAAACTAAGAAAAGAGATCATATTACTCCAGTATTAGCTTCTCTGCACTGGCTCCCTGTTAAATCAAGAATCGAATTTAAAATTATTTTACTTACCTACAAAGCTCTAACTGGTCAGGCACCGTCTTATCTTAAGGAACTTATAGTTCCATATTACCCAACTAGAGAGCTGCGCTCAATCAATGCAGGGTTACTTGTGGTTCCTAGAGTATATAAAAGTAAGATGGGAGCCAGAGCCTTCAGTTATCAGGCTCCTCTTCTGTGGAACCAGGTTCCAGTTTCAGTCCGGGGGCAGACACACTCACCACTTTCAAGAGCAGGCTTAAGACCTTCCTTTTTGATAGCGCCTATAGTTAGGGCTGGTTCAGGTTCGCCTTGGTCCAGCCCCTAGATATGCTGCTATATGCCTAGACAGCCGGGGACTACCTAGGATACGCTGAGCTCCTCTCTCCTCTTCTCTCCCTCCTTCTTTATGTATTAATCTCCTATTTATGCACATTACTGATTTTGCTTCTTCCCCGGAGTTCTTGTGCTTTCTCGCCTCGCAGGTTCCCAGGAATCGGGGTTATATTTGGACTGTCATCGTGCCACCTACTGAGGCCCTGCTGACACCCACTACTACTACCACTATCATTATTAGTCACATTACTATTATTATTGCCTGTACTATTACGCTTATTGACTTGCTTGTACCCTGGTGTCTTTGTGCTTTCTCGCTTCTATAAATCGTGGCTGTACCTGGACCGTGGTCGTGCATCCTGCTACGGCCCTGCTGACACCGACTGCTACCACCATTATTATTATTACTAGTCACATTACTATTACTATTACCTGTACCATTAAGCATTTTAGCTTTACTTCCACCCTGAAGCCCTTTTGCTTTCTCGTTCTGCAGGTTTCCATGAATCGTTGTGGTACCTGGACCGTAGTCGTGCCTCCTGCTGTGAGCCGACTGACACCCACTGCTACTTCGATTATTATTATTAGTCACATTACTATCCCTATTTTCATGGCTATAATTCTACTGTAATAATTGCTGCTGTTATTATAAGTAGTCTTATTATATGAATCATTTATGTCATATACATTGAATGTGTTGTATCTAAGAACTGTTATGCTGCTCATTCTGTACACATGACATCTATTGCATTCTGTCCATCCTGGGAGAAGGATCCCTCCTCTGTCGTTCTCCCATAGGTTTCTTCCTTTTTTTCTCCCTGTTAAAGGGGTTTTTTAGGGGAGTTTTTCCTGTGCCGATGTGAGGGAAGGACAGAGGATGTCGCATGTGCACAGATTGTAAAGCCCTCTGAGGCAAATTTGTAATTTGTGATTCTGGGCTATACAAAATAAACTGAATTGAATTGAATTGAATTGATACTGTAGCTGTCAATCTTCATATGTGGAGTGCACTCCAGTTACTTACTTAAATATGTTTTCTTTTTGCAATGTATCCAATATCCTTTTTATCCCGTTTACTATATACGCTGACCCTGTTTGGCCCTCGACGTAGTCCCAATTTATAATTTTGGCCCTCTCTGCAATTGAGTTTGACACCCCTGCTTTACATTAATGATATTTGTAATGTTAGTGAATTATTCAAATGTGTCATCTTTGCAGACAATACAAATTTATTTTGCTCAGGAAAACATTTAAAGGAACTTTTGTTTGCAATTGAAAGGTAGCTGGAAATCATCAAAAGTTGGTTTGATGTTAATAAATTGTCTCTTAATATTAAAAAAAACAAAATTTATGTTTTTGGGAAATCAAAAAGAAGTAAATAGGGATATTAAATTAAAATCCGTGATGATAAAATTGAAAGAGTTTTTGAGACAAAAATTCTCAGGGTTCTGATTGATCATAAAATAACATGGAGACAGCATATTTACGGTATCAATGGTAAAATTTCAGAGCAAAAGTCCATCGCAATCCTGTATGAATCTATATATATATTAATTTATAAAGCTTTGCATATCATTTATTGCTCACTTATACTTCCTTTCATATCTTATTGTGTGGAGGTGTGGGGTTCAACCTTTAAAACTTTCATAAATTCAACATCTTGTTACAAAACGAGCTATACGTATTATGAATAAGGCTACTCACTATGATCACACAAATCCATGGTTTGTAAAATCTCATGTTATGAAATTTAATGATTTGGTTTTTATAAAATAATTCAAACAATGATCAGAGCTAAAACAAAGTCACTGCCAGACTGTATTAAATGTTTTTTTTTTCAATACACGAGTGTTAATATGATTTGATAGATGTTTGTAAGTTACCGTACAAAAAGCTAAAAAAGGGATTAAAAGGAGATTCATTTCTATTATTGGTGTTAAATTATGGAACAATGCTAGCATAAATGTAAAAATATGTAACTCATTTTGGGTTTTTCAAAAGTTTGTTTATAAAGCTGTTTTGGAGGGTTACAAGTTGGAAAGAAATATATATATATATTTTTCTTTTCTCTTTTATGTATTATAGAATGTAGCGTAGGCATGTATAAGCATTACACTTCTGCCTAATGCCTTTTTTGTCATATTGTATACAAGATTGTATATAGGTTATATGTATTGTATTGTGGGTGATGGCTAAATAAAACACTACTAATTCTACTGATAACATTATTTAATGAAGGTGTAACATACTTTACTCGTTAGTCCCTTTTCGAAGCACTCTGTTGGATCCTACTCAAAAAACACAAATCTCCTTGTACATACAAACTACCTCCTTGCCCCCGGCTACACCAAGCACCAGATTCTTTCCCGGCTCAAACACCTGAACTTTCATAACACAGCACCCTCCACCAGATTCGGCTGTTACTTTGGCGGTTGGTGGTGCGCCTCCGCAATCATTTACTTTACCTTATATATTTTTAATTAATTGACATTATTTTGTAAAAATCTGTTTTCACTTTGATATTAAAGAGGTTTTTTTTGCAAATTCTTGTCAAAAAGCCAAATTATATTGACCATGATTTCACGTAAGAAAGCAACAAAAGGGTGAAACATCCAAGGGGGTGAATACTTTTTATAGGCATTGTATGTATTCAGAGATATCCATATATGTCATTTAGTGATCATCTCTTTTTAATTTATAAGGGACACAGTTAACATGTTTTATACTTCTGGTACTTCTAATCCATATATATTATTTGTTATTATTCAGTTATTTGTACCCTGAAATAACTTACAAAAGACCCCCAAAGCAAGGTTAGGGTTAGGGTTAGGGTTAGGGTTACGTAACGCTACTGTGTACTTCTACTTCAGAGGAAAACATTGTACATTTACTTGACAGGAAATGTGTTACTGGTTATGGTGGCCTCCTCCCAATTCCTGCCCAACTCTGTGCGAAATGTGTTCAACAGCAAGTGTCTAATGAAAAAGCTACAGTGCCCCTGACTTTGTGCATGTGTAACGGTGGAAAGGGCATGGAAGTAAACAACTCAAAAGATTGTTCTACAGCATTTATTTGCTCCTGCAGAAGACGGTATACAAAACATGAATTGCTTCCTGGTCTATATTTCTGCACCTTTGCTCCCTCAGATATTCAAAGCAACACTCACTTCCTTCTTTTAAAAACACATATATACATTATTTACACATTACAGTATGTACTCAGCTTACTATATTATATAAATGTGTAGCACATTATTAGTAGAGAGCTTTTAAAATTGACAGGAAAACATATAACCAAAATAATAACACATCTTCTCAAAACCATGAAAATGTATATAAAAGAGGAAAAACAGTGACACCGGTTGACCAAAGTAAAAGGGTGGGTGGGGTGGGGTGACTAAACGGAGATAGTGAAAATTATAACCTGTAGAAGACAATGCATAACCCATGTATTGCCTTCTAGTCTCTCTCGTTGTACCTATGCTCCTAAACATGCAAAATAACAGAATTTACACAGGAAATGCTGTGGCGCTACGTTGGTTATGTGACACAGGGTGGCCTATTGTAATGCGTATGGCCTATTGTAATGCATATGATGCATGAAAAGAAAAACAGCTAAAGACTTTAACAGTTAAAACGACAAGATGTGAAAGTTTTGTGATACAAATGCATTGTTGAGAACATGGGATTGAGCCACAATGGTGTTAGAGTGAGGTTCATGGTGAGCATTTTAAGAGCTTTTTGGCCTTGACCATACTATGAGGGTTGTGTGGACAGTTTGGTTTTTGAACTACACAGTTGAAAGTACTGGTACTTGACTTTCATGAATGCACACCAACTAATCTCTATACATGTTAAACAGAATACAATCTGTGAAGCAGGCAACCATACATTTAAAAGCTTTAATAAAAGATAAAGTGAGTTAGAAACCTGGAAGTGTGTAAGGAGAGATAAATGCCATCAAGGCAGAGAGGAAGTGCTACAACATGGTTATTAGTAAGCTTATCAGCTAGGAAGATAACAGGAGACACTGTTCACTGGAAGGCTGTCGTGTACTCATAGTGACAGAGCAAATAATGAGTTCATCACTCAAGATATGAGATATACATGGATGAGGTGGAAAGATCTGTTTGTGTGTGGTATTAGGAAATACATTATTGGACAATCAAAGAAGCTATATTCATGTGATGTGGTACACGTTTGTAAAAAAAGAGTTAAAGTAATAATCTTAAAAAAAATTATTTAAACAGGCCCTATTATGCTATTTTCTGGGTACATATTTGTATCTCCAGTTACAGTTACAACATGTTTACATGCGTTAATGCCCATAATCCTCCTTGTTTTTCTCATCCTGGCTGTCCTGCAGCACCTCTTCTCACCCTCTCTCTGAAACGCTCCGTTGTAGCGCTTGCTCCTCCCTCCAGAAAGCAAAGTCTGCTCTGATTGGTCAGCTAGCCCGCTCTGTTGTGATTTGTCAACGTTTCACATTTAAAAAAACTATTCTTCCGGAGCTTCAGCTCCGTCTCTCTCTTTTGTTGTTTGAGGGCCAAACTAACATTATGACCTCATAAAGTTACGTAAGTGAAGGAGATAATTCAATGGAGCCGTTTCAGGCAGCTCAGGAGCCAGGATTCTGAGGGGGAGGGTAACTCCTTTTAGGCCTGGACTTCAGGTGCCTTTTACATGGACCTTTTACATGTACAAAAATATATATAACACACTAAAGAAGAGGGAAAAAGTGGAAAAGCATAATTGGGCCACTTTAAATACAGTGAAGGAAATATTTATTTGATCCCTTGCCGATTTTGTAAGTTTGCCCACCGACAAAGACATGAACGGTCTATAATTGTAATGGTAGGTTTATTTTAACAGTGAGAGACAGAATATCAACAAAAAAAAATCCAGAAAATCAAATCATATAAAAGTTATAAATTGATTTGCATTTGATTGAGTGAAATAAGTATTTGATCCCCAAACAAAACATGACTCAGTACTTGGTGGAGGAACCGTTTCTGGCAAGCACAGAGGTCAGACGCTTCTTGTAGTTGGTCACCAGGTTTGCGCACATCTCAGGAGGGATTTTGGTCCACTCCTCTTTGCAGATCTTCTCCAAATCCTTAAGGTTTCGAGGCTGTCGCTTGGCAACTCTAAGCTTCAGCTCCCTCCACAGATTTCCTATGGGATTAAGGCCGGAGACTGGCTAGGCCACTCCATGACCTTAATGTGCTTCTTCTTGAGCCACTCCTTTGTTGCCTTGGCCGTATGTTTGGGTCATTGTCGTGCTGGAAGACCCATCCACGACCCATGTTCAGTGTCATGGCTGAGGGAAGGAGGTTGTCGCCGTAGATATAACGGTACATGGCCCCGTCCATCCTCCCCTGGATGCGGTGAAGTCGTCCTGTCCCCTTTGCAGAGAAACACCCCCAAAGCATAATGTTTCCACCTCCATGCTTGATGGTGGGGATGGTGTTCTTGGGGTTATAGTCAGCATTTCTCTTCCTCCAAACACGGCTAGTCGAGTTGATGCCAAAGAGCTCTATTTTGGTCTCATCTGACCACATTACCTTCTCCCAAGCCTTCTCTGAATCATTCAGTTGTTCATTGGCAAACTTCAGACGGGCCTGTACATGTGCCTTCTTGAGCAGGGGGACCTTGCGGGTGCTGCAGGATTTGAATCCATTACGCCGTAGTGTGTTACCAATGGTTTTCTTGGTGACTGTGGTCCCAGCTGTCTTGAGATCATTAACAAGTTCCTTAGTAGTTCTGGGCTGATCCCTAACCTTTCTCATGATCATCGATACCCCACGAGGCGAGATCTTGCGTGGAGCCCCAGGCCGAGGGCGATTGATGGTCATTTAGTTTCTTCCATTTCCGAATAATCGCACTAACAGTTGTCTCCTTCTCACCAAGCTGCTTGCCGATGGTCTTGTAGCCCATTCCAGCCTTGTGCAGGTCTACAATCTTGTCCCTGACGTCCTTAGACAGCTCTTTGGTCTTGCCCATGGTGGAGAAGTTGGAATCTGATTGATTGATTCTGCGGACAGGTGTCTTTTATACAGGTAACGAGTTGAGACAGGTGTCTTTTATACAGGTAACGAGTTGAGACAGGTGTCTTTTACACAGGTAACAAGTTGAGACAGATTTTCTGGATTTTTTTATATTCTGTCTCTCACTGTTAAAATAAACCTACCATTACAATTATAGACTGTTCATTTCTTTGTCAGTGGGCAAACTTACAAAATTGGCAAGGGATCAAATAATTATTTCCTTCACTGTAAATGTCTGTGAAGTCATCTATCACCAAATGAGGTAAGACCCTGGTGACTGAGTCTATGGCCCATTGATGAATGTATTGCAATTAAATTAAATTAAATTAAATTCAATACATTTTGTATAGCCCAAAATCACAAATTACAAATTTGCCTCAGTGGGCTTTACAATCTGTACACATGCGACATCCTCTGTCCCTGTGTTGCTGATGACCCTCTGCCACGCCCACCTTCAACACCTGCAAGGACAGCAGCCACAAAAAACAAGTCACAGGCAGACAGGGCAGAGCAGGCCGTCACACATAAACCTTTTTGGTTCCCTCCCATCATCACACGATGCATTTGTAAACACAAGTAGGGTGCTTGGAGCTTGGGGCTCAAGGCATTGCCAGTCTGTGCCCTAATGATAAGGTAGGCCTCTGGTTGCATCGTCCTTTTCAGATTCAGTCCGAGGAAGGCACAAAGTGAGCAATACCATAATCGGGAACATAAATCCCAAGGGACCTGGACTTGCACCTTCATATTGTAACTCAGGATAGGGGACCATAAGATTTATTTTTTATTTATTTGTTTATTTTGCAGGGACAATGCACACCAATCAACAGTCAAACTGTAAGTGAGCCAGAGTTAGCCAGAGAGGCTAGTTTCCATCTGCTGTCCCCGGCCAGATGTTTGAAGGAAGCCTAAAATTACAAAATTTCAAATAGAATTAAAATGCATAGATAAACAGACGGTAACGTACAGACAAAACCAATGCACATATAAGCAAAAGCAAAGTGTACATAAGACAGTAGAGTAGAGCAGACATAACAGGCTGCAGCATGCGACAGGCAGAACAAACACACTACACATAACACTGAGGCACATAACATACGCATCAAAATGGAAAATAGCAACACTGAACTAGACATATGCACATATAGGCGAAACAAGCAGGCAGGACAGTCAGTACATCAATGCTTGCACACCTGATTGGCAACAAGCCATTCCTTAAGGCCATGTTTGAATGTGTTGTATGTGTTGTTTGTGCGTATGTGTGATGGCAGAGCATTCCACGAGTGTGCTGCCTTCACAGAGAATGTAGATTTGCTAAAAGAGCTTGACCTATGTTGAATGACACAATCACCTTTTGAAGCAGACCTAGTGCGTCTGCTGCTTTGAGTGCTTTGTTTATTAAAATCACTGAGTGGAGGCGGGGCCATACCATGTAATATTTTAAAAACCAGACACACATCAGTGAATTTAATGAGGTTCTCCCAACTCAAGATATGGTGTTTGGTGAGGATATTGCAGTGATGGTGACTTTTGTGTTTTTTATCAAGTGTTTTTAGAGCTTGTTTATGGAGAATATGAATAGATTTTAATGTTGTGCTGCTGGCTTGTGCCCAGCTGCTTAAGCAGTAGGTCAGATGGGGGACAATCATCAGTTTCATCAGTTTCGCAGCCTGCATGGTTAGACTGTTTCTTATATATCTGAAATTCATGAGATAAAATTTTAAGACCTTTGTCACATTAAGTTCGGTATACTTTATTGAAGGAAATCAGATTATACAAATTATATTAGTGTGCCTTGAGGACAAAAAAACCTGGATGTCCTGCAACTTCCTGATGTTAAACTCAGACAAACTGAAGTTATTGTACTTGGCCCTGAACACCTCTGAAATAAATTACCTCAAAATATAGTTACTCTAGATGGTATTGCTCTGGCATCCAGAACCATCGTAAAGAGTCTCAGAGTTATCTTTGATCAGGAGATGTCCTTTAAATCCCCAAATAAAACAAACTTCAAGGACTGCCTTTTTTTAACTATGTAACTGCAAAATTCAGGCACATCCTGTCTCAAAACAATGCAGAAAAATGTGTTCATGCATTTGTTACTTCTAGACTAGATTACTTCAATTCCTTTATTTTATTTTATTTTATTTGCACAATTGAAACATAACAAATAACATTGATAAATGATATTGCAGTGCAGGAAAAGGCAGAAGGCCCACTAGGCTTATTTGAAGCCTCCACCTATATAATATTTAAAAAAATCACAATACTATAACGAATACAAAAAGAAAATACATATGGTATGAAATATTGTTGAAAAAGCATTTTTACAAGATATGATTTATAATAATAATACATTATAAACAACAAGAAAACAAAGAAAAAAATGCAATGTGTCAAGATGAATGAGCATGAGCGTGTGTGTGTGTGTGTGTGTGTGTGTGTGTGTGTGTGTGTGTGTGTGTGTGTGTGTGTGTGTGTGTGTGTGTGTGTTTGATTTTGATTAAGGGGACTTGGGTTTGTACCCCTGCATTTACTCCTACACAAAAGTAATGCTACAAGTCCCTATGAATACAACAACTACAGATTAAAAATACAAACTGAAACATGGAATACATATAATACATAAGGAAAGTAATTACAAAACAGGTGTAAGATTGTCTTTTAAGCATATTTTGAAACTTTTTATATACGAACATTTTTTTGTTAAGTGTGAAAAGCCATTCCATAATTTGCTTCCCCTAAATCTTATCGAAAATTGACCTCTAGAAGTAAATAATTTAGGAGGATGAAGATCTAAAGATTAACGAGTTGAGTAAGAATGAACCTGTGAATTTGCTTTGAAGAAGGTCTTGAAATGTTCAGGAATATTTCCTTCACCTAAAAGAATCTTATAAATAAAAACACAAATTTGAAAAATATTGATGTCATATATATAGTAAGAATCTGAAGTTTCTGAAATAGAGGAGCAGATGCGGTGTGTGACTCTGATCGTGTAGCAATCCTAACAAAACGTTTCTGAAGGACCAACATTTTCTGCAAAGTTGTAGGGAAAGTACTAGCCCACACTACATTACAATATGAAATATATGGATAAATCATACTGTAATAAAGAATAAGGAGACAGTTTGCATCGACAAGATGGCCCTTCTAATTATTCCAGTAGATTTATTTATTTTCCTACTAACCCAGTCAATATGTTCCCTCCAACTCAAACTCTCATCAACAATAATTCCTAGGAATTTTGTAGATGACACTTGAGGCATTTCAACAGACTCAATTTTAATTTTAGTTAAATCCTTAGAGTATGATTTTTTGCCACTGAAAATAATAAAGTTAGATTTTTTAATATTCAAAGATAATTTATTTAAACTGAACCATCTACAACAATATTATGGCGTTTGGACTGGCCCTCCAGATAGTCTGTCTTGTCTGAAACCGAGATCAAACTTTTGCAAATTGTGTCCAAATCTGTCGTGGTTTCATTACAGATTTTGAATCGAGTTTTGCATGACATTTTAAAATCTTCAAAATCTTTTTGAGTCATTTCTAGACTCACCTTAAGATCATAGGCCTGCTTCGACAGATCATCAATCCTCCTGTTTGAAGAATCAACTATGATCTGAGCACATGTTTTGAAGCTTTTTTCCTGTTGTTCAAGCAAAGTTCTGTAGAAGTATTTTTGCTGGTCCAGCGATTCACGCTCTTGAGCCATGGTGACATATTCCTCAGTGTCATCTTTAGAAGCTTTGGGTGGCATGGTTTGGTCCTCAGCCTTCAAGGCCTACTAGGCCCAAGGATCAGCCGGATGAATCCAGAAACCTCCACAAAACACCAATAATGGAGTGTGGTATGAAGACTTCTTTGTTCTGTCAAGTCCTATGATTTTAATTTCTAGGTAGGATTCCTCAGATTATTGTTGGATAGAAAACCAACCACAAGATCAGATCACCTGCTCTGCTTCTCCAATCTTATCTTTGATCAGGAGATGTCCTTTAAATCCCAAATAAAACAAACTTCAAGGACTGCCTTTTTTTACCTATGTAACTGCAAAAATCAGGCACATCCTGTCTCAAAACAATGCAGAAAAATGTGTTCATGCATTTGTTACTTCTAGACTAGACTACTTCAACAGCTGCTCTAATGAGTCTCAGGAATAATCTAGAATGCTGCAGCAGTATTGACAAAAAAATATTTATCTTGTATTATCTTATCTGCACTGGCTCCTTCCAGAATAATATTTCAAATCCTTCTCCTCACCTACAAAGCCTGCAGAATGCAGTGTTACTTGTGGTTCATAGTTTCTCAAAATGCAAAACGGGAGCCTCCCACAGTCCAAAGACATGCAGCTCAGGTTCACTGAAGACTCTAGATTGCCCGTGGATGTGAGCATGAATGGTTGTCTGTCTATATATGTCAGTCCTGCAATAGTCTGGCGACCTGTCCAGGGTGTACCCTGCCTTCACCCAATGACAGCTGAGATCTGTTGGGCGTTGGTGTTTATCAAATTTAATAAATAGTATTCCACTCTCTCTTTTGTGAGACACAAAGTCACAGAACAGACCTAGAAATAACTGGCGAGCAAACAAGATAAAGACAGATCAAAATGTTTTGCCAGCTCTGTTAGCAAGACAGAATGACTAGAGACAGATGCACTGTAAGCTAGCACAGTAACTTAACGGTACTGTTATCTGACATCAAACTAGGAGAGGAGAGAACACAAGTTTACCTACATCTCAATAGCTGTTCCTCCTCATGCTCTCACATCTTGAGGAACCAGGTTCAAGTGGACCCCAGCTGCAGAAAGAGCACGCTTTTGTTCTGTCCCTATCCTCACTCTCCAAGACAGCAATCAGCAGTTCCTTTTCGAACTTGATTCTTCTGATGGCGGGGTGGGAGCAGTGCTGTCCCAGTGTTCTGTGGTTGACAACTCCAGGCAAACCAGCTGGGCCCTTTTCTTCGATCGTTTCGACTTCTCCCTCTTTTATTGCCCAGGACTCTATCCACCATTCTTCATCCCACCTGCACCGTCAGGGCAGTCATGTGGGCAATTGAGAGCGAGGTCAGTTATACATTCGCGGGGGTGCAGGTACCTTAAGGCTGACCACCAAAACGCCTCTTTGTCCCTAAGCCAGTCCGATCCAGGGTCATTCAATGGGGACATTCCTCGAAAACGTATCTGTCTTCTGGTTATCGGTCGGACTCGGAGTTTCATCCATCAAGATGGCTCATTTCATCCCCCCGTCCAAATTGCCCTCCGCCAAAGAGACGGGAGGCGGAGGTTCTGTTGTCTAACGTGTTAAGGCTCCATGGTCTTCCCAAGGATGAAGTTTCTGACCACGGTACGCAATCATGTCCAGTTTCTTGAAGGAGTTCTGATTGCTGATCGGGGCTATAGTCAGCCTGCCGTCTGGTTAGCATACCCAGTCCATGGACAGACTGAGAGATATAACCAAAAGATGGAGACTGGACTACGCTGCCTGGCCTCTCAGAGCCCTACGCATACCCGATGAGACGTCTGGTGGAGGACCAAGAGGGGTGGGGGCTGTCAGCACCTTGTGGATTGAGAGGGTTACGGCCAGTGACATTCTGGACCAATCACTCACCGAAGATTTTCATCATCTTCACGCTGAACTCCCTGGGTTTACTGGTGCGGTCGATGGAGGAGGGGGTTCTGTGATGACTCATATGGACTTTAGTTAACTTCGCTTCCTGTATTATTTTGTATTTACTTGCCCCCATGCCTCCCAGTTTGTTTTACTTCCTGCCATTGTTTAGTTTTATTCGTCACCTGTGTTCTATTATCCCATCAGACCCTCCAGTACTGATACTCCTAGATGTTCTGTATCCATTTTCCGGATTGTCTCAGTTATTTTCACAAGACTGGCTCTCCAGCTATTGGTGTCTCCTAGTGATATTTGGATTTTGATTATAGTCTTTTCCTCTTTTTTCCTATGCTGAGTGAGCCTTTTTTGGGGGGGGAGGGGGGATTTGCCTTTTGGTTGTCTGCGCAGAATGCTCCGCTGACTGCTTGTTTTGTTTTCCGTTTCAAGCTTCTAGTAAACATTTTTTTACTTATACTCTGTTTTTTTTGTGTGATCCCTGCATTTCAGTCTTTCGAGTTCTAAACTGCACACGGAGATGTGTCGCCTGAAAAAAACAGGGAAAAATGATGAGGCAGGCAAACGTGTGGCTTCTCATTCAAAGTCTGCTCGGGCTAAATGTATTTAATATGCAAACAACCATTGTCCCTAGTTCTTTTTTCTTAATTTCCACTGTATTCACAAAGTGACTGTCTTGTGTTCATGTATACAACATGTCAAAAAAGTATAAAGTAGGCCTATCTCATATGCATCTGAACAGAAGTACCTTTATCAGATTATAGTTCATGAAATTCGTTTTTAACCAAATTAGATCAAGAGTGTACAAAACATAAATAATAAAATTCACACTCTTCTATTTTATTCACTCATTTCTACTCCAAACCTTGGCTTAAATCAACATAATTGGTGTTGTAACTTGATATCTAAATCAATCTAGCAATTTTTTTTGCACACAAAATGGACTCGTATTTTCTTTGGGGTACGTAAAGACAAGACTATCACACATGGTGGCGCTGATCTAACCTCATGGCGAACTATCCCTAACTTAAGTCAGAGGGCTAGCACAGGCCGACTAAAATGCCCCGTGTTGTGAGGCAAACTTACAGTGCTGGACTTACTCCTACTGTCCACTTCTGAGGAAGTTATTATTATAGATCCTTCTATTGTTAGACAGTACATTTGAATGTTCAGAAACTACATGAATGAAAGAAATGAATCATACATTTTGTGTGCGTCACATTAGCACTGTCCCAGCGCTGGAGACAGAGATGGCTTCCTCCAATCAGGTGACGGCTACAGAACTGAGGTACTTCTATCTGTGCATCCACCATATTGGAGTGGTCAAGCTAGCAAACAAATACAATATGTATGCAGACAATTATCTACAACACTGACTGTAACTAGCTTAAGACAGAACTGTTTTTTATATAAATGTGAGAAATTGAACAGGATACTGGTTACTTACTGGAAATAAATCAGTTAATGGGGAGGATGGAATCTCCTCTATGCCAAAACATTGACTTCTGAAATCCACAACTTCACAGAGTAAGACAGGAAACTAGGCTCTAAAGCCTTATCATTTTATGCTTACATATGAGTGTACGTTGATCTCAAACAACAGACTCACTACGTTGTGTGTAGTGTTGTGTTATTTTTTATTATATTACTGCATTATTATAGTCTTTTAGTGTATATTGTATCATACAATGTGTCAAATTAATTATTGAATATGGAAATGAAATATCTGTGTGAAATGTTCAATATTTGCGACATTGTTAGTATAATGGCCACAGTTCATCCATCGGAAAAGGAAAAGTCCCCAAAAAAGAAGTAAACCTGAGGGAGAGCAGAATGAACAACATAATGGAATTACAACACAGTCAATTCATATCACAAAAATGATACATGTAGTGAGAGAAGTAATAGCCGTAGTAGCAGTAATAACAGCAGAAGTAATAATTAAATATATATACTAATAATAATAACAGCATCAGTTGATATAATAGAATAATAAACCCTGACTCTAAACCCAAATCTGGGAAACAAAAGATGTCTTGTTTATTCTATTAATTATTTAAGTTATTATTACAATAACAAGCAACCAAGAGGCCTTATGACAATAAAATAAATATAACAAAAAACATTTTTGGAGAAACTCACAGGCTGAAATTCTAAATAATTTATACTTTATGCTGAAAAGAAAATGAACATTACTCAATAGTGTTAAAATGAATATATATATATATATATATATATATATATATATATATATATATATATATATATATATAAGTATATATATGCAATGGAAAAAGAATACAGATGTAAATGAATACAGAAATAAATACATACATTTGAAAATGATGTAAAGAATCAACAAAAAAGGCAATATATAAGTATAAATAATACATGAATAAAAGGAAAAATTAAATAAGAAATTGAAAAAATGATTCGTTGCAAAATGACAAAGGAAAATAAAGAAGAGCAAATCAAAAGAGAAAAATCCATTTATGTCCATGTATAACATTTGATCAGTTATGAAAGCCTGTATTTATCTTTGATATTTGTGTTGGTACATTTAATGGCATATTTGTTCTTTTAGTGGGCCAGCAATATATTAATATATATTCTTTTTTTTATTTTGCAGCGTCAGTGCATGATTCACCCTCACAGCTTGCTCCTCCCTGAATGCCTGGAAGCTAGCACCACTCCTCTCTAGCTGAGGTTTCTTCTTTCAGAATGGTGACATGAAGCCTGTTCTCCATCCAACCAGCAGCTTGCAGAGGCTGCTCTGGAGTCAGCTGCTGGTGTCTCTGGTGGTTCCATCCTTCCAGATCCTCACAGCCGACCTTTGGCTTCATGGTTCCAGCTTGGTTCTTGGGTCTCAGGCTGGGATGAGCTCTCACGCCACAGCGCTGGTGTCCCTCTGTGCGTCCATCACGGGACCTTCAGTTCCATAAGATGACAAAGTGCACTGAAATAGTCACGTGTGTGTGTGTGTGTGTGTGTGTGTGTGTGTGTGTGTGTTTGTGCGCGCGTGCGCAGGCTCCGCTTACGAGCCCGTACGCCTTTAAATGTCATATGCTGAGAAGGGGGCGGACCCGAGTGGCGCATGTGTGCGCGTTTGTTTGCGTGCGTGCGCCTCTTGCCGGCAGCCGCTGCGTGTAGCGCGGAGCAAACAGCCGCTTTTGTGCGCGTGATGCACCGTGGACGACGCACCTGAGGAGAGACAAACCAGCCGCTGCCGCCTCGTGCTCAAACACTGTCACTAACCGGGATCAAGGATTTAAAAAGGACGCCTGTGAGGAGGTCACAGCTGGATTTTAACAGTTGGATACTCTGGGCGAAAAGCTGAACTAAGGTCAGTAGCTGCGTCGTATCCAGCCTGCCCGCGCACACACACCGTGCACATTAAATGTATCCAAACGGGACGATGTGCCACAGAGAGGACGAGGCAGAGCGGCAGGCTGCGCTCCTGACGCACAGGTATCGCGTAACTTGACACTTCCACAGGACTTTTCCAGTGTGTGCGCAACGGAACGGTGAACATGGCGGACCTGGAGCAGGTGCGCGTCTCCTTGAAGGAGAAGCGACGTTTTTGGAGATCCAAAATGGGAATTTCTGCGATGTTGGCCTCTGAATTCACACAATAGAGCAGAGGCAGAGTGACAGCCGGGTGTAGAGTTACACCCGTCCTCCCCTGCCTGCCCGAGGCGACGGTTTCTATATCAATGAGCGTTTTAATTTGTATTAATACTCTTATCCTGCGCATACCGGCCAGGCTGTGTTTTAACCAGGCTGTGTTTTAACCAGGCTTTTTTAACCAGGCTTTTGTATCAAACGAAAAGGGCATCAATGCTTAAAATAATAAATGAAAGCACACAGCGCGTCTCCTTCACCTTGTGTTTTTTTCGATGATGAATAATAAATAATAAATGGCGTGGACGCAGGTGTCCAGTGACCACGCATTGTTCGTGTCTGCAGCTTCATGTTCAAATGTCAAACAAATGCAGCCTGACACGCGCCGCGCCGCCTGCACGGAGGACGCTGCGTGGATGGAGTGGATGGAGTGGATGGAGTGGAGCAGTGTTGGAGCAGTGTTGGAGCAGTGTGCCGCTAACGCATGACCTTCTGTGAGAACAGGGATGGAGGCTAATAACGCCACATTCCTCCATTACCCCTCTGACTCTGCTGTGTCTGGGTTCCAAACCCCCCCCAGCTGCGGGTTTTTACAGTCAGGGTGGACCGCGTGCCTGTTTTTCCTAATTTCCGAAACTCGTTCAATTCTACAATGAATCATCTAAACATGAACATGAATATTAAAAAAAATGGCCTCGAAGTATCGAAATCATAGCCGAGCTGTTAGTATTTTTTATTTTTAAAAGATGTTCTTCTAATGATTGATTAATGGGGGGGTTATTTTCGTAAAGAGTGGTTCTGAGGCTCTGGGTTGTGTCAGTTTTCGGGGGGATCGAATGGCGTCGCGGGTCCGCAGGGAGGACAGCTGGATCGGGACTGACGCGGTCCTGCTGCCCGTTGAGCTCCAACCCCGTTCCCCTCCGTCGGGCGGCGCGTGAAGGCAGCACGGGCCTGCGCTCTCGAGCTCTCTGTGACGGGACATTTCGTTTGATTGAACGCTGTCTTTTCGTTCATCGCGCGGTGTCCTGGATCAAGCAGCGCGCAGACCCGCGGCCTTATGCGGTGCGCCACAGAGCCACTGCCTCCTCTGGACCCAGCAGCCCGGCGTCCGGGCCTCCGTCCGCCTCACGCCCTCACCGGGTCCCGACGCACCGAGAACGCGGCGGCTATCAGAAGCGATGGAGAACGAGGCGTCCTCGTGCTGGTCCACGTGCTGAGCCGCCGCTGCGTCCCCCGCGCTGCAGGCCACATTTCGATGCTTGTGATTTTTAATAGTTCAGTTCCATGAACGCAGAGGGGATCCTGAACACAACGGGCGTGACCCACCCGGAGAATGCGTCTTCTCTCCCGCACAGGGCCTGACGGTGCATCGCCACCTGCTCCTCCACGACACCCCTCTCTACACGCGCGCGCTCCTCCGTGTCACATGCTTCCAAAAATAAAACTATTTGTGTTTTTTCGATTGGTTCAAATTAATGTAATGTTTATTTATTTTTTTTTTTTTACCGTCCTTTCAACAAACAAACAAACAAACAAACAAAAAGATTTACTAAAATAAATCCGACTGTATTAAATTGATTGATTGTAACGTGTGGCCGTTATTGACACTATCCAGATATGAATATTGGATTTGCTGATTTTATACCAGAAACACTCCTTACGGTCCTCTCCGTGTGAAACGAATATTTTGCAAAACATTAACATTAACATTAACATTAACCCTTCTCCCGATTTAATGTGACTTCTCGTTTTCTGCCCCCCTCTATTTGTAGTGTGGGGTAGTTGGGGTAGGATCGAGGCTGTTTTGGGTAATTTGGCTGTCCTCCTTTTTTTTGTTCTGGTTGGCAGCCGATTAACTGCGCTGACAAATCAGGCGCAAAAAGCCAAGGGCTCTCAAGGTAACACTAATCCCTCTGGGCGGGGAGAGCAGAATATTACGCAGGATTTTGGAGAATGCTCTTTTCTCTAATTCGGTGGTTGTCCTCCGTTCAGACGGTGTGTGTGTGTGTGTGTGTGTGTGTGTGTGTCAGTGTGTGTGTGTGTGTGTGTGTGTGTGTGTGTGTGTGTGTGTGTGTGTGTGTCAGTCCCTGCCTGTCTCGCCTTTTATTTGTAAAGCTGTAATAGTGTGACATTGCTGGACGATTAAATATTTTCTCTTGCGTATTAAAAAAATGTCCCTGCTGCCATCTTTATAGACATCCTTTCAAATCAAGTGTTCATATATAATTGAAATGGAAAATAATGGAAAAGGAAAAATAATTCTCCCTCTTTTTGTAAATATTTCAGATTATCCAGGCCTTCAAAAGCTCGACATGTTCTGTTTCTAGCGTTTCATGTCTGCTCGTGGACCGTTAGAGGACTGTGAAAAAATCGGAAAAGCCAAACAGTCATTATAAAAAAAAGTCAATGCCACAACGTGATTTTCTCCAACCTGCTGGGGGTGTTTGTGGGTATTTGGTGTTTGTGGGTATTTGTGGGTGTTTGTGGGTATTTGTGGGTGTTTGGTGTTTGTGGGTGTGTTCACTGGTGTTTGTGGTGTGGTGATGGTGAGCTGTATATCCACGCTATGCTCCTGTAATGGTCGCACTCATTTTGCGTGCGTGCGTGTGCGTGTGCGTGTGTGTGTGTGTGTGGGTTTGTGGGCTGCTCTCTAACTGGGTGATGTAATGCCATGAAGGGTGCTGCAGCAGAACCACAGAGCCCAGAGAAGGCGTGTCCTGCCTGCAGAGTAGCTGGATAACAACACGGTGCCCACGCTGCACCCCCCCCCCCCCACACACACACACACACCAACGCCATAATAAGAGACCCCCTCGCCTCCAAACCCACACCCTTCTTCCTTCATCTCTCACTTTCACGCAACTTCCCATTTCACTGCCTTTTATACGTCTGTTTTTATTTCGGTCTGTTTAAAATGAGCAACAGAGGCTGTACGTAGAAAGGAGTCAATACGTGTTTACAAATAATCCTAAATCATTTTGCAAACATAATTTCCCTAATTTTACATGATAGTATTTCTTTCATTTTCAACTGAAATATGTCTCTGTATTACTGTCCCTTTGCTGATGAATGCCATCTATTGCCTGTGGGTGTTGAGGTGTTTTTGTCCGTTTACCACATAGTATATATATATATATATTTACCACATAGTATATATATATATATATATATATAGTTATTCATCCATTACTATATCACAGTATTTAGATAAAGTGATAGGAAATGACAGAGAATATACCATGAATTAGACTGTTAGCTCCGCCTTTTTTATCGGAGGCATATTAGCTTAAGATGCTGGCTACCTGATGTTCTATTTACTTCCAAAGGTTTTTGGCTGAATCGTGATAAGGTGCATGTCTGCATCGTGATGAAGAGAGAGGAGGAAGAGGGGAGTCGGGATGCTTCATGTGATGCATGAGTGGGAAAAAGATGAGGCTGAACATTACTCCCTCTCTCTGCGTTTCCACTTATCTTTCCTTCTGGGGTCCCTCCTCCCCTCCACTGTCATGTTGCATGTCCTGTCAAATGTATCCCTACAGCCTCAAAGACAGGCAAAAGAAAATGGCAGCTCTTTGAATCTATTGGGAGACTGCAGCGTCAGTGTCTGTGTGCATCGGCCTCACACTGAGCGATTGGCAAATCGGAAAGATTGCAGCCTTCT
This sequence comes from Anoplopoma fimbria, assembly GCF_027596085.1. Lineage (NCBI taxonomy): Eukaryota > Metazoa > Chordata > Actinopteri > Perciformes > Anoplopomatidae > Anoplopoma > Anoplopoma fimbria. The sequence continues at coordinate 10,192,349 of NC_072463.1, read as the reverse complement.
CTTTTGAGATATCATCTGCAAGCTGTGGAGGACATTTTGTCACTGCGCTCGGACAACGTCCCTGTTTGTGTGTTTTTGTGAGACTAGTGTGTGATCAGGACACCTGCTGTAAAATTACTAGCAAGTGGCCTCCATTTAAGCGCAATGGGCCTACCGGTGGGCTGCTTTTATTTGCATTCACACACACACACACACACACACACACACACACACACACACACACACACACACACACACACACACACCCTCCGTCCCAGTCCGTGTGGTTGTTAATAGGATCCAGAGTGCTGCAGCCTTTTGTCAGTGTGTGTATGTGAACTCATCCCTGTGGGGTTCGTCAAAGGAGCCTTTCAACGAGAACAATGATCCATGCCGTTTAGCCTTTTAACCCTTGACGCTCCCTACACAGCAACCAAAGAGACACACACACACACACGCACACACACACACACACACACACACACACACACACACACACACACACACACACACACACACAGATATAGTCTGCATTTGTAAACACAAGTGCAGTATTTATACTCTTAAGTGTGTAGTAGAACAAGAGCTTGTTTGTATGCCAAGGTAGTGATTCATATGAGCTGACACCAATCAACAGAAAATCCAAAATATACTTAATGCTGGACAGCTGTAAAATGACTGCCTCTGCCACAGAGAAACACACCAATAAATCAAAAATGAAAAAGAAAAGAGAATTTATTTTGTATTTGTCAAAATATTTTTTTAAGGAAGGACAATCAGTTCAGCTTAAGCTTTAATATAGCGAGGCTGATGTGAGATTTTAAAGGCCAATGCACCTCTTATTTTGGACTGAGGCTGCAGAAAGTTAATATTATGTGCCATTTTCAGCACTTCTGGCCTTACAATTAAGCACAGTTGTAAAATGGAAAATATATATAAAAAAATGTTAGAGAGAATAGCAACCTCTTTTTGATAATGGTACTTTGAACTTAATTGTAGTTTACTAATAGCTTCATTGAGGGGCAAGTATAAATGTTATGTTTCAAAATAAGTGTAAAAATGACTGTGTTGATAAGGAGTTCAGTACGTGTAGATCCAACCCAGATTATTATTATTATTATTATTATTATGAATTTATTATTATTATTATTATTATTATTGTTATTATTATTATTATGAATTAATTATTTCAATAATTTTACATATCTGCCTGGATTGCTTAAAATGTATCATAGCTTTAAGAAATACTTTAAAATATTATCATACAACTATCCAGTCTCCCTGAATCTGCAGTCTGTGTTGTACTTTCTGAAAGAAAATGTTTCAAATATTGCAAAATTATAGAAATGGTAGCTTTAGTGCTTCACCATGTTGCAGACATCTGAGGAAAGATGTAGAATGCAGGCGGAGGGAAGAGGCACCTGCATGGCCAATGCTTTATTTCTTACTGGTTGATGACTTATGTCAATATTGCTAAGAAACTATCCAAAATTTATTGAGATGAAATCTAATGTTTGATAATGCTTACAAGAACAGTCTTAAACACTGAATAATCTGTTTCCAGGCCTGTGGCAGTTATTACATGATCGCCTGGTTGTGATTATTTGTCCTGAGTGTGATCATTCTCTACATCGTTAGATTCCACATTCAAGGGCCTTTTAAGCCCTCCTCAATATGCTGCAACAAATAGAATTTGTGTATTTGGTGTTTCTCCATCAGTTTTGTAAATAAACTCTACATGAGCACAATGTCTGGATAGAAAAAAGCTAGGCTGCCATCCTGCTGCTGGGTAGGTTCTTTTTTTCTTTGTACCATAACGTTCCCATTTTGGATTATGTTTTTATGCTAGGTCCTGAATTGCTAATGTCTATTTTATTTCTGTTGGTATTGCAAAAAATAAAACACAAATTAGAAAAATGGATTAGCATTAGTTTTTTATCACGGATACTATTAAAACAATATTCATTTTACTTTTATTTCAATGTGTCCCTGTGTCGGAACTATATGCCGTTTAGAACATTTCAATCAACGCAGAATCAAGTTTAAACTTTAAAAGGTTTAGAACTAGCAGCTGTCATGTTGATAAGGGTGCATAATGAGTGGTAAAATGAATATATTAATTTATTAAGATACAAAATGAGTTATGTTCAGCAAGCATTCTTGCATTATTTGCAGAAACTGTTGCTTTTTGCTGTAAAAGAACAAGACTGTTGCTGAAGAGAGATATGAATATATATATATATATATATATATATATATATATATATACGTGTGTGCATTACAAACCAAACAATTCGTTGGAATAAAACTATTGCATTTGTAAAATAAATGCAGCTTAAATCGTGTGAAATACAATGTTCTCGGTGGAGCCACTGCGCTCAACATGGCTCACACACGAGGTAACAGGCAACGTGCTGTCTGACACTCCCAACACGGAAGAGAAACATTCTGCTCCCGTGAGGCAGCTACGCTAAACTAGCTCACCAGGAAAACCAAGAGCAGCACACACGCTCCACACTCTCCCCGCAGCGTTTAGGCAGATATTCCCTGCTGATTTAAAACAGCATAAAACAAGGCATCGTCACGGAGATTGGTACATTTATAGCCGCAGATATGAGACCCTACTCTTAAATGGAAAACGCAGGTTTTACAAACACGCTTAGTGTTATGGAGCCCTGTTACATTACTTTGTTTTTAAGAGATTATTGATTAATCAAATGTTGAAATATAAACAAATGTAACAAAAAAAGAGAATAGATTTGTCAGATGCCTGAAAAATAATCAACCTCAAATTCAAAAGGATTGCTGTGACAATTTAATTTAATCACTGTATGTTATAGAAACCCTTTCACTGAACTAAAGAATCAATATTTTGACTGAAGTACTTGACTTAAAACTTAATAAATACGACATCGATTTATTTCATCACTGGAGTAAAATGCAGTTAAGATAATCGAATGTATTTTTTAATTACCTGCGTAGAGCAAGGGAAATAATTGAAAGGATTGTCTCTAATGTTAGTTGAGGCCTTTTTCTCACTCATACATGTTCGTTAAAGTAAACAGGAAATATTAAATAGCCAAATAACAACGTTAGATTAAGAATGGTGTAACGACAAAGTGCTCGGGGGGGCTTTTTACGATCAAACTTATAATGTACGAAGTATTCATTCATGATATGCCATTTCGAATTTGCAGGGCTAACAGAGCACCAGTTTGGTCACTGACTAAAATCATGCCACACTTTAAAGGATTGTGGGAAAGGTTTTTAGCTGCAATTTGTTTTATAATAAAATTAAACTTTTAACATACCACCTTTCATATGAGGGGATTTTGTTCAAAGTGCTTTACAACAAAGTGAAGCAACAACATAATTAAAAAAAGAAACTGATTCAATTCTGCAATAACTGCACAATTTAACCTAAAGAATAAAACAAAGGAAGGCTTCGGGGAATGCATGCCGGAGACATGCATGCGTTCTCCAGGTGCAGCCATCCTTGTGACTTGCAGATGCACATTATGCAAATAGACGTGTTTTTATAATTGATGATGTCGTTGACGAATCACTCCAGCCCTGATTTGGATTCAGCCCTGGGAGCGTCATTTTAAAATAGAAAATATACAATAAAATATGGTAAACAAACAAACAAACAAACAAACAAACAAACAGGAGCGCATTAGAACAAGTATGTTAATATAGTGTCACCTGTTTAGTAATAGAGAAAAATGTATCCAAAGCTTTGTAACTGTAAGAAATTGTCCTGTGGGTGTCCGGGCTTTATTGATGAACCCAAATGCAGATGGGAAGTAACTGTTTTTGTGGCGTGAGCTATTGGTCCTCATGGATCGTAGCCTCCTGCCAGAGGGAAGGAACTCGAAAAGAGTGTGTCCAGGGTGAGAGATGTCGACTTCAATCTTTTTTGCCCAGGGTCCTCGAGGCAACAAGTCATGGAAGGACGGCAGATTGCAGCCAATCCCTTTTTCCGTAACAGTCTCAGCATAGCAAATGCTGCAGTCTAGCCTTGTCCTTGGCAGTGGCTGCAGCATACTAGAAAGTGATGGAGGAGGTGAGGTTGGACTCAATGATGGCAGAGTAGAAGTGCACAATCATTGTCTTTGGCAGGTTGAACTTCTTCCTGCCTCAGGAAGTACATCCTCAGCTGAGCCGTCTTGGTGATGGAGCTGATGTTAAGCTGCAGCTTGAGGTCCTGAGTTATGTGGAGCTGCGTTCTTGAGGAAATCCACAACCATCAAAACTGTCTTTAGAGCGTTGGGCTCTCAGTTGTTTAGACACACCAGGTCACCAGATGGACAATCTCCCATCTTAAGTGGACGTATCCCCACCAGAAATGAATCCAATGAGGGTGGTGTCATCCGTGAACTTCAGGAGCTTGACTGGACTGGACTGGACAGACTGGAGGTCCAGCTCTTGGTATACAAGGAGAAGAGAGGTGAAAGAACGCAGCTTTGGGGGGGAACCGGTGCTAATGATCCGAGAGTCTAAGACACGTTTTCGAACTTCAAATACTGCTTACAGTCGGACAGGAAGTCTGTGATCAACTCGTTTGCCAGGTGTCAGTCAGTCAGTCATGGAGTGGGGGGCTTTAGGCTTGTAGTTGGTGATCTGTCTGAGACCTCGCCAGACAGACAGTCACACCGCTTGCTAAACTTGTACTCTGACTCTTTATACCTGTCCTTGTCCCCACTACTAAGTGCTTGTTCCTTTTACAACCTTAGCTGTCTTAGTTTAGCTGCGAACTAGAGTTTTTCATTGTAATAACTCATTCTGGTGCATGATGGTACACAGCTGGCTTCAAAGAAGATGATCTATGACTTGTACACTGCTTTGATTTCCTCACAACAGGCTTGCAGAGCTTTAATTTCTGCCTTTATGCAGTGATCAGTGATCAGAGTGTCCCAGTGCTGTGCGAGTGACTGCTCAATAGGCCCTGCTTATTGTGGTGTAACAGTGATCTAAAGTGTTCCTCTCCTCACTGGTTGAGCATTTAATAAACTGTATTTGGGGAGCTCATGGCTGAGGTTTCCTTTGTTTAAGTCAACCAACAACAGTTATTAAAGATTCTGGGTTGGTCCGCTCTACACACCAGTGTCTGGTCGGCGAGCGTGCGCTGTGCCTCCTGCACGTTGGCCTGCGGTGGAATGTAAACACCGTCCAGTATGACTAAAGCCAATTTATGGGGGGAGTAGAATGGTTTAAAGTTCATGACAATAGAGTCCAGTTTAGGAGAACAATGCTGCAAAATCACTGTCAATCATTACACCAGTCACTTTTGGAGTTAAACGGATTCTCCCACCTTTCGATTTGCTGGAGAGTCCGGGATCATTCCAGAGAGCCAGGTCTCAGTGAAGCACAAAACAGAGGATGAAGAAAAGTCTCTGTTTTCCCCACCAGTAGCTGAAGTTTATTTGCTTTGTTGCACAGTGAGCGCACATTGTAAAGAAATGTCCTGGCAAGCGGTGTGCGATCCTCGTTGGCCGAAACTCAACGGCTTGTTTTCCTCTCCTACAGTGTTTTAACTGCACGAGTTCAGGTGAGCGCACCTTGGAATAGAAAATCCACAGCTGTTAAATGAAAATCTGTCTGCTGGAGTTGTTTCACTGTTATGAGCTCATATCATAAGAGTTAGGAGTATGTGCAGCTTTTTAAATCTGATGAAAAGAATGCGTATGCATAAATCTGTCTTTGTGTGTACACACAGTTTCAGTCTTGAATCTAGACAGAGTTTTATGCATCTGGCCCCAGAAGTTTATCAATCCAATCTGTCTGTTTATATAATATTTTAGTTATTGTGGACTTAACTTATTATTCTTTACAGTTATTACTTATTTACTATTTATAATACTTGTTTTGATCTTGTTTTTTTATTTATGTCTCTTGTTTGCACTATCCTCTCTGCTGCTGTAATCCTGCAAATGTCCCCGCTGCGGGACAATTCAATCTGAAGAATTTTCCTTTTTTATTTGAGAAAATTAGGTAAAAAAAGATAATTTTACACATAGTCTATCACCATTAATCAATCTAAGTTCATGTGAAACCTGTTTTAACAAAGTTTATGTTTGCTTTTCTAGTGAAAGAAGAAATAGAAAACCCCTTTAAGAATATCTCCAACAACATATTCAATTCTCCTCCAATGAATCACAACCTCTACATGGTAGCTGTGTTGTCAGGGCTTATAGCTCCTGTTAGGGTCTCCCAAGGCAAAGTGGTCCCTGGGGGATGGCCAGACATGTTGTTTGTGCTTATACATCGAAGAGCAGTTTGGAGTAATCGGCCTTCTTGGACTCTCTGGGTTGTGTCCTGGAAAGGGCTTCGACTGGAAACTATAGTTCTGCAGAGGGACTTAAACGCTCCTAAGTTTGAAGTGAGGGTAAACTGGGACCATCTGCCTGAGGCCCCTGTCTGCGAGGTCTTTAACTTCCAACTCCAGAAGAATGTCTGTGCATTCTAGGGGAGGCTGGGGTCATGGAATCCGAGTGAGCAATGTTAAAAGCCCCAATGTTGGCTGCAGCTACGGCTGTTGCCAAAGCAAAAACTGGGTGTCGGAGGAGTTCTGGGAGACTATGCAGCAGGACTTTCGGTTGGCCTCAAGGAAGTTCTGGCAAACCGTTGGAGGACTGAGAAAGGGAAGACACTTGGTTCAGGCTGTGTTCAGCATGGGAGGAGAACTGCAGACCTGCACTGAGCATATTGTCGAGGTGTGGAAAGAGAGCACTCCTGAAGCCGACCAACATGTCCTACGTGGATTAGCAGAGTTTGAAAACTCAGGGTAAGACCCATCCATATGCCTGGCAGAAGTTGCTGAGGTTGTCAACAAGCTCAGCCCAGTGGCAAAGCACCATGGGTGGATGAGATTTGCCCTGAGATGCTGAAGGCTCTGGACATTGTTGTTCTGTCTTGGCTGGCACGCGTATTCAGTGTTGTTTGGAGGTTGGGGACAGTGCCTGTGGAGTGGCACACCGGGGTAGTGGTTCGCAATTTTAAAAAGGGGGACCGGAGAATTTGCTCCAATTATTCTGGTATCACACTGCTCAGACTCCACTGGAAAAGTTTATTCCAGGGTGATGGAAGCAATGCGGATTCTGTGCTGGCTGTGGAACAGTGGACAAGTTTATTTCCCTTGAAGGTCTGTTTGAGGGGTCATGGGAGGTTGCCCATCCAGTCTACCAGTGTTTTGTGGACTTGGAGAAGGCCTACATCCGTGTCCGCACAGCTGTGTCCGTATAATCAGCATTATGTTAAACACGTTTACAGTGCGTGTTGGCCTCCGCCAGGGTGGTCCCTTGTCACCCCTGGCTGTGCCTTGAAATCCTGTTCATGAAAATCACAAACAGGATTTCAAGGCACAGCCAGGGGGAGGAGAGTGTCCGGTTTGGGGACCTCAGAATGTAATCTCTGCTCTTTGCAGATTATGTGGTTCTGTTGGCTCCTTCAGATCGTGACCTTAAGACTGCACAGGGGCTGTTGCAGCCGAATGTGAAGCAGTCGGGATTAAAAGTCTGCCGGAAAATGGTGGACTGCACCCTCAGGGTTGGGAGTGAGTCACTGCTCCCAATTTACTAGTCCATCTAAGTTCCAACCTTCACCTACAGTCATCAGCTTCGGGTAGTGACCGAAAGAATGAGATTGCGTTCTCAAAAGGAGAAAATGAGCTTCCTTTATAGGGTGACTGGACTCAGCCTTTGAGCCCCCGCCAACTGGCTCCTGATAAGCGGAAGATGATCAATGGATGGATGGAGCACAGTCAATTTAAAAACAACAATTCTGCATGAAAGCAATATCTATTAATATTTGAAAATAATACAACTTTATTGGAGTAACTGCTGTCCACCATCATAACATATCATCACAGGACACTTATTACTTAAACACGTTTCGGCGAGGTTTTGAATGAGATAAAGTCTTAAACCTTGTTGTTTTGAAATTGCTCATGTCCAGTCATGTTGTGGCAGAAAACATCAATAGACCTGTTGGCCATTCACATTTAGACAACTTGTGCAGTGAAACATTCAAAGCGCTCGGCTATCAGAGCGGGCCAATTGCTTGGCTCTCAGAAGTGCTTCTTGCAGCATTGTTGAGAACCGCTTATTGCTTGTATTCTCCAGGGAAGTGAAGAAGAGTTTGGTTGTAACTTTAGTTTAGCCAACAACCACTGGCACAAGAAAACTGTAGTTAATAAGCCACAACCTGTAAATGCCCACTGTGGACAACAGGCTGGGCTCTCCAGAGCCCTAAAGCTCTGCCCCCGTTGCTGCGCAGAGCGCTGTTTATTTGTTTATTCAAAGTTTTTTTTTATATTGATCATGTTGCATAACCAAATTGTAACTGTAACTTACAAAGTGAACTTGAAAGTAAAACTCTCACTACAGCGGTTTACAGTGATGCAGTAGGTAAGCAAGGTTAAATTATAATTGGTTGAACTAATCTTTCACAAACATGAATGCTATTCACAGTGGCAATCACTGACCAGCAGTTGCCACTTCTTTTCCAGGGGCCTTTTTCCATAAAGCCGGGATATTCACACTGATCCGTGCTGTAAGCAGGTGCGGTTACAGATTTGGACAACCTCAGTATGAGCTTGCCATCCTCATGTAACCTTACCTCGAATTTAAGTATTTCAAATTGATCCACTGAATCAGACGTTTGATGTTGGCCACGGTTAGTCGTTCAGTCTAGCAAAGTGATCCTCTGGTAGTTTATTTTCTCCCGTTCTGTTTTGCGAACATATGTCCACATCCTGTCTAAAGTGACATTGCTAAGCATCACTGTGTCCAGCTGATGGTAGTCAGCATGTTTGTCCATAAAAAGTGCAAGTCAGCACATTAAGCTTTTTGTTAAGGAGCCCCCATCTATTGTCAGTGACATCTCATTGTGTTTCCTCCATAACTAAAACCTTTCCTTGATTATTTCGTCCCTCTGAACTGAGTGCTCGGTGCTCCTTAACTCCGGCCTTATTAAGTGATATGAATTGGAGACTGTAAAGCGGAATTGCCCTGCGATAGACTGGCAACCCAATGACAGCTGGGATCAGCTCCAGCCCCCCCGCGACCCTTAACAGGATAAGCGGTTACGGATAATGAATGAATGAATGAAAGCAGAATTGGATCAAACTACAAGTCATCCATTTTGCAAGCAATGCGAAAGGTTGACTAAAATCTCAGTAATGCCATGTTCAAAGATCCAATCCACAGGATCCAGTTTAGGACCAATTCTGGCATGTTTTGATAAAGCTTGCTCCATTTCTGATGTTTATTTGCTCTATCCTTGTGGGTGTTCAACTCAAACTTATCTACATTTACACATTTTACTGCAGGACAATTTGAGGCTGTACTGTGCAGTTGCATTCAAAAGGAATAATTGGTGAATAGCATGTGATGATTGTTTCTTCCTGACCGTAAGGTGGTCCATCCAAACACGTGATCGAGAGAGCAATGTACAGAATTTATCTTCAGTGATAAAGCATTAAAAGGCTTTAGCTGCTGAAGGAATCAAATGAAGACATAAAGGTTGACTGAATCAGCTGTAGTCTCGCAATGTCACAAGATCATTCGAGAATTGTGGGATCACATATCACACAAGAAACCATCTTGCCAGACTTCAAGAAATGCGTTTGTGTTTGGCCAGCATCTGTTCTATCAGAACTGGAGAGAATTTCTTCATTGAAAGTAGATCAAAGAACGTCACTGAAGGTTTTCCTCCATGGGAAACGTGTTATCTCTCTTCTCTGACTGGCGGTAAGAGTTTGATTTACAGATTGTTCATCCAACTACCTGCCACGCATTTTTTGTGGCTGCCCTTTTCCAACAGCTTTCAATGACTGATTTTTATGTAACAAACCATTCATGCAAATAACTTAACTCCTTAGTCAAATGGGTTGACCATGGCTTAGTGGTAAAGCAGGGTCGTCCTTTAATCAGAGGATCAGCAGTTCAATCCCCGGCTTCGCTAGTCCATGTCGATGTGTCCTTGGGCAAAACACTTCACCCCAAATTGCTTCCGCAGGCTGCTCCTGCGGTGTATGAATGATGGGCAGGTGGCACCTAGCATGGGAGCCCCTGCCATCAGTGTGTGAATGGCTGAATGATGACATGTAGTGTGTAGCGCTTTGAGTGGTCAGAAGACTAGAAAAGTGATATACAAGTACAGTGCATTTACCATTTAAATATGAATCTTGAATGAATCTAGATTGTTAGGTATGATGATATGGTCACCATTTAAAGATAGTCACGGACAGTGACCAAGATGGTGGTTGAAATTTTGTATGTAATTACACTGGGAAAAACTACAAAAATGGCAATTTAACAATACCAGATGTAATCTGACGACAAAAATGGTGACGTAGACACAATTATACAGCAGAGCGATGACTCTCACAATAGAGACCACGCTTGCACACCAAGAGCGTCTGAGGTAAATGGAACAGTACAGCATATATGTATGTATGAGTATTAGGGGTGTAACAATACACGTATTTGTATCGAACCGTTCTGTACAAGGCTTTCGGTTCAGTGCGCGTGACAAACTGAACAATTCGTTGGAATAAAACTATTGCATTTGTAAAATAAATGCAGCTTAAATCGTGTGAAATATAATGTTCTCGGTGGAGCCACTGCGCTCAACATGGCTCACACACGAGGTAACAGGCAACGTGCTGTCTGACACTCCCAACACGGAAGAGAAACATTCTGCTCCGGTGAGGCAGCTACGCTAAACTAGCTCACCAGGAAAACCAAGAGCAGCACACACGCTATCTGACTATAACGGCACATTACCTCACCTCTGAATGGGAGATGAAAAGCCATGTTGCTGCAGCTTCCTTTACACACATTTATCTATTATTGTTCAAAGTAAAAAAGAACACACTTTATTATGTTGAAAAATATTTTAAAATCAGGTTAATATCTCTGGCATTTCTACTTCTTCATTGAAATCGTACCGAACCATGACACCACCGTACCGTATTGAACCGAAGCATACATTTTGTGAACCGTTACACCCCTAATGAGTGTGTGTATGTGGGTTAATTTAAACAATAGGGAGAAGAAAACACTCAACTGTAACTTTATCACACAGAAAGCTGACTGGCGAACTCCGATTCGGCTGCCATGGCACTGGTCCTTTAACTAATAAAGTACAGTTGACCACCTTTACCCGCAGGGGCTGATTTAAACACCTATTATTGCCGCATGGAAGGAGCATTGAAACAACACAATTACAACACAGCTGTATTTTTACAAATCACTGACGGAGCGTAACTCTGCAGTCTGTGAAAATACAAAACAACACGTTAACAGTACATTTAAACTTATAACAAAACAAACAATGTTACAGACATACTGCAACCTATCTCTGCCCCGTCAAAAGCCTCTTACTTGATATCGGTTCGTAGCGGAGTGTATGTTTCACGCAGCGATAAATGTTCCTTTCATCAGCGGGATTTCCTCGGGCGTTAGACAAAGCTTTTCTCCTCTACGAACGGCAAATGTCGACTTGAATTGGAAGAAAGCAGAGAAGGTATCCTTCCCTTCTGCTGAACAATACAGGGATTCCGTGAATCTTTCTTGTACAGGTTAAGGCTTGGGATTACAGGGCAAGTTGTCCGCTCCTCCTTCAGTATCTAAAACGGTCTATTATTTAACCAGAGATTTGTAGAACTATCCTAAGGGTTTTCTTAAAAGTAACAATGTTGTTCTGTTCCTTCTTTCAGCGACCTGAATCACATGGGGCCGAGATTTCAAGTATAAGCTGATGTTTATAGTCTCAGTGATGTCATGGCCGTATCACCGGTATCCTCCGGGGTTCTTTGGGCCCTCGTCCAATGAGGCAACAGTGTTGGTTTGAATCAAATCTCACATATATGTGAGATCAAAAGCCTGATGGGGGTTTGGAGTGGTTAAACCCGTTTTTTAGGCTTTTGAAATGCCAGGTAGGCCTTACCTTTGTCTCAACCACAAACGGCAACTGAAGATGCTCAATAGTGTGGTAGTATTGGTTGAATGCTATTATAAAGCAGTACCAGCTACTTACAAAACACACTCAATGCCTTAATTGCAGCAAAAAAAGGATGTCAGTTCAAAGAAGGAACTAAATTGCAAGCTAGTTTTGGTAAAAAAAAGTTATTACAAAAGGCAAAACCAATATGATAATACAGCAAAGGGAACAGGCTGAGGAAAACAAAGTACAAAGAAAAAACACCAAGAAACTGAATTCGAGGCTACTCAACTAATGAAACACAGGTGTAGTAGAAAACAGGCAAGGGAAAGTCTGAGAAGAGGTAAAACCAAGCACAGACACCAGATAAAATATAAAATGAAATATAAATACTAAATAAAACAGGAAACAAACTAAGCTAAAGCAAACCCTAGGGACATGACAGGATGCCGGCCTTACGTAAACCCTGTTAAGCTTGAATAGCTTTCATCAATATTTGTACTATAACAAATCAAATAACAATGTGACAATGTGAAAAGGGTTGCCTACAGTGAGGAGGCCCCAGAGAGTTTTAGCTCATTGTTTACCTTTCCGGACCACAGCTTTGTCGGTTTGGTTCAGTCTCACTGCTCTCATAGCAGTAGCTGCTTTCAGAAAAATGCTGTAAAATGGCAGACACAGGTTTCCAACTCCAAATTAATTCTATTTTTTCTCTCGGTCTGCTGGATGGGTAAATACGCAACTGTATTCCTGTTCATCATATCAACTTAAAAGGAGATATGTCAATGTCAACAACTTGTTTCAACAGCCACTAAGAAAAAAAAACTGTTATTGGAGGTTTAAATTGAATATTATCACATCTCATAACTGCTTTGCATAGGATGGCGGCTGGACTGCTTGATTGAATCAAGCATTGAACATGAGTAAAAATCCATGTGTGCTTTGGAGAGCTGTCAACTCCACCTGTTTTTATCATCCGTCAACAAGATACCAAAGTCAGCCTGCAATTGCATAAGGCTCAGTAACTGATGTAGACCTACTCATTAACTCATGTTTCTTAAAGTTAAACATACAATTTCCTGATTGGTTAAATGGTAAATGGACTTGTACAGTGCCTTTTTAGTCTTCCGACCATACCTCATTATCACTTTAACACTAAATGTCATTCACCCATTCACACCAATTCATACACAAATGTCAGGGGCTACCATGCAAGGTGCCACCTGTCTATCTGGACTAATCATTCACACCCATTTGTACACCAAGGACACATTCACATGGACTCTGTTGTATGTATTTGGTGATCCACATGCATAGTTTAAACATGTATCAGAAAGGTTACTCAGACCAACATCGTGGTGCCCATTCTAAGCCACCTGACTTGCTGATAAACATACTTGCTGATGTTGCACAGTGCACATTTTCATAGGTGGTAATAGTCTACAATGTCACAGAATTGACCCACCCCCCATTTAGGCCATGTTGAGAAAGATATTATGTTCAACTAAACTGGGCAGAAAAATATGAACTTTTGAGGATTGTTCTGTACTGACATGATTTGTCTTTCATGAACGTAATAATCAATGAAGCAGAAAACTAAATGCATCAATATTAAATATGCCGAGTCAATAATTTTTTTTCTTCAGTTTTATATAATGAAAACTACAAATGATTAAGCAGAATCCATTATCTAAAAGAACCCATAACATATTTTAAGGCTATTTAAAGTTCAATCAGGAGAAACTTCAATAAAATCAACAATAATTTATAACACATGCATATCAAATTAATAATGCACAGTCTTTGGCGATTTAACTCCATAGCAAAGCTGTAAAACAGAGGGGCAGTGATGCTGAAGTTAGGCAAGGCACAATCTCCCCAAAAAGAGAGAACTCTTTTATATAAATGTATAAATGAATACTTACCTGCTTCCGCAGAGAATTCCTTAGGACAAACCGATGATTAGTCATGAGAGAACGGTTACGGGTAAAGCTTGTTTGCATGAGGTTAAGTTAAACCAGAGTTAAGAGGGGTCAAGTTAACCATAGCAAAGGATAGGGTATGGTCTAGAATCTAGACCATACCCTATCCTTTGCTGATTTCAGAACCCAAAACCTTTTTAGCACTTTGCCCAGGCTGAGCCATCTGACAGCTGTGTGGTACCTGACATCACCATGTTCGCTCTCTTGCTCCTCCAATAGTGAAACAAACTGCCTGTGATTTAATGCTCGCGCTCTGATGAAATTAACTGTTGTAGTAACAACATCAACCACATGGCTAAGTTTTAGCACTGACTTGCACAACGCTTGCTGATGAATAATACAATGTATAAACACCAATTTCTGCTCTGCGTTGAGTTCACTCACTTTATCTTGCATTCTTTTCAAAAGCCCAACATTTTTCCCTGTCAAATTCGGACATCCATCCGTAGTGACACCTGCCAGTCTGTCCCATTCGAGTCCCAGTTTGTCCATGCATGCGTTTACCTCGGTGAACAGATCACTCCCTGTTGTGGTTCCTTTCATTGGCCGCATTGCTGCCAGCTCCTCCGTAAGCTTGAAGTCGCGCGTTATCCCCCGGAGAAATATGAGCAGCTGGGCTGTGTCACGGACGTCACAGCTCTCATCCAAAGCCAAAGAAAAAAAGTTGAAGCTTCCCACTTCACTTTGCAGCTGAAACTCCAGATTCTCTGCGATGTCCTCCACCCTTCTCGTCACGGTGCGGCGGGACAGCGGGATGTTTTCAAACGCTTCTTTTTTCTCTGGGCATAGCAGTGCTGCAGACTCGACCATGCACTCTTTCACAAACTCCCCCTCCGAGAATGGCTTACTGTTCTGGGCGATTTTGTGGGCTATCACAAAGCTGGTTCTGGTCGCTGCATCTCTGGCTGCATGCAGCTTTGTAAAACAGCCTTGTTGTTTTTCTAGCTTTGCTAGTAAATCCGTTGATGTCCGCGCTCGTTCGGCATCAGTCAAGTTTTTGTATTTCTCGGCATGTTTCGTCTCATAATGCCGTTTCAAATTGTACTCTTTAAACACGGCGACATGCTCCCCACAAACCAAACACACAGGTTTACCCTTGACTTCAGTAAAGAAAAAATTAGTAGTCCATATTTGTTTGAAAGTTCTGCTTTCGGCATCCACTTTCCTCTTTTTGGCATGAGCCGACATTTTCGCATTTTTCAGGGGTGACAAGGAAGGTAGACAGTTCAGGGGTGACACGGAAGGAAGACAGGTTGTCAATCACACGCATTTCACGTGCACAGTTGACGTGCACGATTGCGTGCACTGTGAGAATAAATGGGCTTCAAAATAAAAGCAATGCGGTTTTAGTCCACCCATAAGATAATTAGAAAATATGTTTTATTTTCTAATTATCATGTAATCTTTCGCGGGCCGGTCAGAATCATCCCGCGGGCCGTATTTGGCCCGCGGGCCGTACAATGCCCAGGTCTGGTCTAGATAGACAACAGAAAATGATTGGGAGGGCCTCGATAGAGCACAGAACAGGATAGTGCGGGTCTAGCTAGACCACAGTAAAGTCTGTTGGGATCTCAACAGATCACAGAATTGATAGCAGGGGTCTCATTAGACCGCAGGAAAGGATAGGTAGGGTTCTTGTTAAACTGCAGAACAAATAGTTGGGGTCATGTTAGAACGCAGCACAGAATAGTTGTGTGTCAAGTTAAACCACAAAACAGGATAGTTGGGGTCAAGTTAGACCAGAGAAAATATTGTAGGAATCAACTGAGGGTGAAGACAGTCACCTTATAACCGGGAATGAAAATACGTTCCAGTCAGACCGGGAAATGTGAAAAGCGGTCATTCTTGACCAGGTCCCTTCGGACCAGGAAAGGAGAAATTGGGTCACTCTGGAACAGGTCAATTCCGGCCAGGAATTGATAAATTGGGTCACTCTGGACCAGGTCACTTCTTTCTGGGAAATGAGAAACTGTCATGTTAGACCAGGGAAGTGAGACAACAGTCACTTTAGACCAGGTCATGTTAGACCAGGAAATAAAGAAACGGTTACATTAGACCGGGAGATTGAGAAATGGTCTGTTAGACAGGGAGATTGAGAAACGGTCCGTTTTCCAGGAATTTGAGAACACGGTCACGTTACACCGGGAGATGTAGAAACGGTCCATTAGACCAGCAAATTGAGTACACGGTGCCGTTAGACCAGAGAATAATGTGACTGAAATTAACAGACAGGAGTGGAAACTATACAGTGAATAAGGACGATTACCCGGGCTAAGAAATAAGGAGAAGTGGAGCAAGTAGTGTGCCTTAAACATAGGTAGTTAATCATGGATTTTAAAGGGGCAAAAAGAGAGTCTGTACAAACTATAAATAGAGCAGGCACCCCGCATTTTCTGAGTTTGTAAGACCTAAGCTATAATGAATAGGATGAAAGGCCAGCTTAAAAAAATGTGATGCCTCTATTTCGGTTAAAGGATTAGAAGTTGTTGCAAATTCGCCTCATCTGAGCAAAGCATGGAAGGTTAATAGACAACAGACAAGCCAGAGGCTTTTTGCTCATCTGAGGGGGAGCCACTGCATAGTGCTAGGCAACCTTTAACTCTGGCGTAACTGCACACATGGTAAAATAGAAGCTGCATATCATTTTGAGTTTTGATTGGGAAAATATCAATATACGTTTGAAATGCCAAATCTGTTTTGGTGGGCTGTCAAGTAATTTCTATGAATGGTAAACACTACAGTTGTAGTTCCCCAGTGAAAACACAATCTTGTATTGAATGATTTTCCCACAAATATTACAATATTGCCAAAAGTGTAACTGTGCTAAAATAATAGACTCTCTTGCTGTATAATGTGATTTGCTGTTAGACTGCCAATATATAACATAGGAAATAAAAGATTCTAAAGGGAATTCTATATAATCTCTTTGATTTCCAAATCAGATTTATTTCTAGAATATTCCTTGGACTTCAGGGTTAGCATCTGTTGCACTAGCCTTTGTTTTTCAGTGTTCTTTTCCATATAGTTGATTTAAAAAAAAAAAGCTGCAACATGGTACTGACAGCACATGGTACTAAATTCTGTCCATACTCTATTCTAAATCAATATCTGCTCCTGTACTGCCTCATACATCCCTTTCATTTGTGTTTTTTAAGAAAGGAGGAATTACTTTTTTCTTTGTTCACATTCGACAGTAGAGCTGAGGACTGAAAGCTCATAGGAGCTGTGGATCATGTATGCGATTATTAAAAGTTCATGGAAGTTGTAGTTGGTAAATGCCAACACAATAATTTTTTTCTGTCTCACATGCTGTTAGGTTTACACTCCCAAACACTTTGATTAAAGTGGCTCTAATCAATATTTTATGTACAAAATATGTCAAATGACTGTAAGGTAAAAGGGGTCACTTGTAGTAAAATACTTGGAATTATCATTAAAGTAGGTTTCATATTGCATCAGTACCTGCTTATGTTTCTCAGTTCCTCCTAGTATTTAACATAATTCAGCAGAAAGCTTCCTCTCCAGGCTGCTGATCAGATAAAGGCAGTCTGCCTGGCTGACTGATAGTCATGCACAGCCATGAGAATAATGAAGCTAATTTACCCAGCAGATGACCGATAACTCCAAACAACCTTTGTGGGAGAAGGAGAAATGCAGCAATATAATAGGCCCTTTTAATTAGGCTTGGTGTCTGCTAACAGCAGTACATGTCAGCTCTGAACATTCAACTAAAATAAATGTTCTACATGTGTTTATGAAGGACGCACATTGTACTTATTTCAACAACATCCCTCAATCTGTGCTGCTGCTACCTTTGAGGACATTGAGTTTAAATTTGACATTTCTGGACATTTTGTTCGGTATGCTTTTCTTCTTTAGTCCAATAAATAAATAAGTTATTATTTTGCCTGTCCAGGAAAATAAAACATATCTTAGGGGAAATGCACTGTCTCAAACATAACACCAGAACTATTTGACATTTTGGAGAAGCATGGTTTTCAGAGGAAAGTGACATTCCTGTTGGGAAATTACATTGACAGATAATATTAAAGCTGTCACACTTTGTTGATGCAGCACTGTAAAATATTCCAATACACGTAAAAGTCTCTCATTCAAAATGTTACTTAACTAAAAGTACCAGCTTTTTATCAGTAAATGAACTTAAAGAATCATAAATCAAAGTACTAGTTCTGCAGAAAAATGGCACCTGTGAGCAATACCTCATTATACATACAATGTTAGATTCTTAATATTGTTGCATCATTGATTATGTTACATTTCACTGATTAGTTAGTTGATCTCATCATGGGTGGGGTAAGTTATTTGGGCGATATTCACTTCGAGCGTCGGAGCACACTCTGCCACAAGCTGGACCTTTATTAACTCTGAGCGCTGTTTGAATGTACTGTTGGGTTATTCAGAACACCACACTGTGGGAAGGCTGGTCTCATCTATCATTCGTAGTTAAACCTACGAAAAATAATAAAGAATTTGTGGTATGCCACAAATATTTGAGGTTTGAAGTTATGCATGTATTCATGAATGAGGAAGTATAAAGATCACTAAAGCACACACAGGACGGGATGGGAGTAGGATGGGTTCAACAACGTAACTTGCGTACTTCAGTAACTGCGCTTTTATTTTAACCCAAACCAAGATCTTTTCCTAAACCTTACTAAGTAGTTTTGTTGTCTTAACCTAACTATTGTTTCCTTGGAAGACAGTTTATTTTGAATAGACTATATGGATGTAACAAGCTGAATTTTACACTTGTTCATTAAAAAATGAGTAACTTTTCGTAAGATATCATACGAACCGCTGCAGTAGGAAACGTTGCTGTGGGAGCAGCAGAGTGTACTGTTTAGCTACCTGGGTAACATTTTTAACAACTCATACGTTCTCTTAGTGATTTTTATATGCATATTTTTACAGTCTCATCTCATCATAATCATTGTCATCCTCACTGGTGAAAAGCTCTTGCACAGGAGGATCTATTTTGCATTAGAAGTATTCATAGAAAAGTTTTCTTTCATAGGTTTTAACTTACCCATTCCTTAATTCATGTAGAAATAAAACACTTCCTAAGCTTTTAGAAAAACAAGTATATCAACTGATAAAATTGTATATTATGAATTCAACTGTCCAGCATTATAGAGTATATGGTAGTTAAAAGATTGAATTTGTACAAATAATATTGAAATGCCTGCATGTGACTGCATCTATAATAGTAATAACTGTGAACCAACATAATGATACATTAAGCATATTGAGGGTATTTTATATGTTGTGACACTGTATAAATGAGTACCAGTACCACAATTGTATCTGTTTGTGTATAATCATCATAATAGATGTATAGCTGTTCGGCCCCAGCCAGTTGCTTCCCCTGTTTGGGAAGCTCAAGTTACTTGTACCTTGTTCAATACTTGAGTAATGTGCTTAGTTAATTTATACCACTGAGTAAAGGATGTTAAACCACAGGTAACCATATTAACAGTGCTGATGTTTCTGGCCTTTTTTCTCTCTGGGTAACTGCACTTATGTAACTTCATTAGATTGTACACATGCATGTCATGTGCTGCTGTAATGAGATTTAGATGCAAGAAAGCCCTTCAGGATGTGTGCTGTAGTAAAATCAATGCTGATGGACCCATTGTAACCCTCTGCCTCTCTTTTTCTGACAGTGATGGAAGTAAGAGAGGCCAGTGGATACCTTGTCAGCGCCGTTTCCAAACGAACAACATGAAGGAGGAAATTCACCTCGCCTTGATAGCCAGAGAAGTCCATTCCATCAGACCTTGCAACATGAGTTTTGATAGCATCTGTTCCTGAAGTGTAAAAGAAACGTATTAAAACATCACCTCCACCTGCTGGTCCTCTCTTTAACTCTACTGAGGAAAAGAACAATTCCTCTATACGACCACTGCCCTGCAACTACTGGACAATTTACTGATGTGAACATACTGACCCTAAGACTGTTAACCACAACGACTGTTCTCCTGCAACTGCCCTTTTCCCTTAAAAAAAATATTTTTATAAGAAATATTTATCGGAATATATCTCTGCACCAAAAAGTTGGGATCCTTGAAATTCAGTTTGACCGTCCTAAGATTTCAATCTGATTGACTTTTCCTCAGACACTATGGGTCTTGTAGGTTTTTCTATCAGTCTGCAAGTTTTCCTCAGCACATGTCTGGGACTTGAGTTTTTAGGTACACCAGGTCAGTGGGCACGCTTCCTCCGCTGGGATGCCAGCACCCGCGGTGACCTCAGCTTCCAGTTCAAGACAGAGACCTCGGAGGCGCTGCTGCTGTACTTTGACGATGGTGGCTACTGTGACTTTCTGCAGCTGTCATTGGTGGAGGGACGACTGCAGCTTAGTTTCAGCATCGACTGTGCTGAGACCACTGTCATGTCTGACAGAAGGGTGGATGACGGCAGGTGGCACTTTGCCAGTCTGAGCAGGTATAACCTGCGCACAGTGCTAGTACTGGATGGCCAGGCCAAAGCAGATGAGGTGCGGCCGCAGCGTCTCTTCATGAAAATAGTCAGCGATCTGTTCCTGGGTGGAGTGCCTCAGGATATCCGCCAAGGTGCGCTCACACTGCCCACGGTGCAAAACATGCAGCCCTTCAGGGGCTCAATTATAGACCTCGAATATGGCATCTCACACCCCCTATTCCTGGGAAGCCTTAAGGTTCCCCTGGAGTCAGAAGGATGGTGCACGGTGAACCCGTGTGAGAATGGAGGTACATGCTCGGTGATGGATGGAGAGCCCGTCTGTGACTGCTCCAAAACCGAATACAAGGGCCGCTTCTGCAGTGAAGGTAACACATGACACATGACACTGTCATTCAACCTGATAGATTTGGCTTATTTCTTTTTTTTTTTTTATATATCCTAACCATTTTACATATTCATTCAATGCAATTCCAACTAGTGAAGTATTAGGTGAAATTCATCCACATGATCTATTCAAAAGAAGCCCTGGCTTCATTGAGGGTTCTTTCACATTTGGAGAGCTGCACCTGTCCAGCTCTGAAGGGGCTTGTATCTCTGTAGTAAGGATTGTTTCTGCTATTATACCAATCATCACGGCTCTGAGGCGGTCTGAATGTGTGGGCTTGCTTCGTTCTCCCAATGCTTACTATTATCCTATACACTCTTTCTCTTTCTCGTTCTCTTTCTCTTTCTCTTTCTCGTTCTCGTTCTCGCTCTCGCTCTCTCGCTCTCGCTCTGTCTTTCTCTCGCGGACTGAGCTTTAAAATCAGAGAGCTAATCCAAGCACGGTTAGCCAGTGAGGCACAGGTTAATGGTGTCAGTCCTGCAGGCAGTGATAAGGACGCCTATAGAGAATGGGGCCTCCTGAGCCCCCTTTCTTCACCCAATCACAAGATGGCAGGTGTTTTATCACACCCTTTTGTGCTGAGAATTTACCAGAGCTGTGTTTCAATCGCTCCACATCTGCTTGTACCAAGACCGACATGGATTTCTATTAATAAAAAAGCCCTTTACTCATTCCCCCTTCCCCCCAGTATTTCCTCCCTGCAGGCCAAATTAAAAGGCACGTTCACTTGCTTTATGTAGAAACTTGGTTTCCTGTGATTTGATAAATCCTGAACACTTACAATTCTGTGATAATAGCTTTTTTTGCGGTGGTAATTGGTGAACATGCATTCAGCACATGAAATGGATCCCGGAAGCTCTACTCTCTTTCTGGGCTCTGAAAAAGGACTGGACTCTTGTCATGTTCTAAATGATACACATTCAATACACATTCTGGGGCTGCTTCCAGCAGCTGAGGAGTACATAATAATCTGACTCCTCATGAGATAATCAATACACCAATTAGATGAGAGTCTTTTCCATTAATTAGTTCAGATCAGAGGTAATTGTTGTAATATATTTGTTTAGCTATTTTCCCCCCCATTTCTGAATTTGAGCACTCTTCTTAACCTCTCACAAATATGGAATTTACATCTCATTCGGGCTGACGCCAAATCCCCTGCACACAGACAAAAGGCCAGAGAATCTGGAATTCAAAGATTAGGTTTGTTTAATCTATCTCCCCCGGAGTTTGAAATAAAGACAAGGATGGTGTGTGTGTGTGTGTGTGTGTGTGTGTGTGTGTGTGTGTGTGTGTGTGTGTGTGTGTGTGTGTGTGTGTGTGTGTGTGTGTGTGTGTGTGTGTGTGTGTGTGTGTGTGTGTGTGTGTGTGTGTGTGTGTGTGTGTGTGTGTGTGTGTGTGTGTGTGTGTGATATTGCTTAGCTGCTCTAACTTAGGGGCATTTGTGTGAAAGGTGTGGGCTCCGAGGGTAGAAATGTTTTTGTCTTTTTATTGTCTAGCAGCAGAAGACTTGCTGATGTGTTAAGTATTCAAGAAAATCTGCTTCGTCACGTCATCAGGATATTGGAGGACTCGCTGTAGCTGGAGGAGACACTTTCTATACGGCTCTCCCTGCTCTGTGTGTGTGTGTGTGTGTGTGTGTGTGTATAGATTTAGATAGATATATTATTATTATTATATTATTAACAAAAGCTGATATATATATATATATCTATAGATATAGATATATCCATATATCTATTGATATATAGAGATTCATATATCGATAGATATATCAGCTTTTGTTAATAATTGGTTGTATGTTTATGCCCCTAAGCTGGCAACAGCAGGCTTTTTGTCTGTCCTGAATTTGATATTTTGAGAGGGAATTTCTTCAAATTTGGCACAAGAGTCCTCTTGGACTCAATGATTAACCTATTATATATTACTGGTCAAAAGTCACTGTCACAATTTTGTGCACATATGCAGAATTTTGCACAAATGTCTAATGATGAAGTGATGACATTTTGGACAAACATCAACTTGACGGGTTACCATACAACCAGGAGGCGGTAATTCTAGCTTCTTTTCCTTTTAATGTACAACATTACAAGTCTTATTTAACTTGTGAGTTTGTGTACATTTGTTTCAGTCTTTCTGTGTTCTTTGGTTAGACATCTGTGAGAACCAAAACAAGGCAAAGGTCTCTAGTTTTACATCAGTTTGCGTTCTCTGGAGAGCTCCCATAATATTACACCTGCTGTGCACCCTGGCTGATATAAGATAAATAAACCACAAGGTCACCCACTCACTGTGACAACGGAACTTATGTTTCTGTATGATAAAAAAGTCACAAGGTATGACATGGCAGCATGGGAAAAAATTCCCAATATGATTTTTGGACAATCCTTTTAAAGGAGAGGGCCGGACATTTAACATTTAATCTTTCCATCTACAGCACCTATAAAACCTCCCCATCCGCCAGTTTAGTGGTATCAGGAGCATCTGCACTAAACAAACTGACTAGGAGAAACAAGCAGATGAATTATAATACAGATTCCAGGAAAGAGTGTAGAATGAACAAGTTCAGCACTTCAACAAAGGAACAGCGTCTCTCCCAAACTTGAGGCAAATCAGATTTTATCACTGCTTAAAACACTACTTTCCTTGAACCTCACCACATACACCCACCGATAAGGACACAGACACTATGTGGCGCTATACCTCGCTTCACAAAAAATTTAATCCGTCTTATCAAATGCCCAAGTGGCTTAGCATGGGAAAAACATAAAGAGCAGAGTGAAGGAGCTACATCCAGCTCCTCCGGTCTGCAAGTCGAAGTGTCCTTTGGCAAGACATCATTAATTGCTCCCTTTTGTTGCGTCATTCGTTAATAAATGTGATTGTGAACCATCCAATTGCCTTAACGAAATATATTTGGCATAATCCATACCTAATTTAATATCTAATCTAATCTTTTCTTATATTTAAATGTGATTTCTGATAAACTCTGATTAGATTGATGAGATCAGTAGCTGAGATGACTGGCAGACGAACAACTCACAAAGATCCCTGTTTTTAATAAGCCCCATCTTTTAAATCTCTCTCCAGCAGGCCACAACTAGTGGGGCTAAACATGTATATCTCTATATCCTGAGGGTGGCTCTAAATGAAAGACAATGAGGCTTTTTCATGGCAGTTTCCTTATTAGATCGACTTTTGTTCAAGTGAACATTTTTACTCGGAAAAGCTTTGTCTTTTTGGAAAAATGTATATACTCAGTAACGTTCAATTTAATCTGCCCGTTTACATTTTCAGTCTTATATCCTGTGGGATTCATTCTGTCACCCGTTATGTCCAAGCTATATCAGGGGTTCTCCCAGGAACACTTAATAAGCCTACACTGTTATATAAGTCATTCTGACAGCAGAAGTGTAATGTGCTTCCACTATGACATCCTGCAGGGAAACTGATATGGGTCAAAGGGAAATTTTGAAGTTAGGGCCACCAAAAATATTAGGAATCATCCTCTGGGATCATTAATGTTCTGGCAGAATATCCACAACGGGCTACCATGACGGTTCCTTTTATCCCAGTAGAGTAGATATAGTTGTAAATTACATGTCTCACATTTACTTGCACTATTTTGGACTCTGTTAGTTAAGAAGTGTTTGAATGTGGTGTATACAGTCATTCTTATGTATGTATCGTTACATATCCACCCTCTCCCGACTCCCTCATCGTCATGTCAGTTCTATCCCCAAAACATACACGCCACCTCCCCGCTCCACCTCCCCGCTCAGCGCTGTGATGCGTGACTCTCTGAGACATCGAAGCGAGGGCACTGGTGACCCTTGTAGGCTGATAGGCCGCCTTTCCCAACCTTGATTCACGGCCTCCACATTGCGACCTGTTCCCAGTGTTGATTTATGTCGGCCTCTCCCTCTCTCAGGTGAGTGGAACAGGGAATGCTGATTGTTAGGGATAAGTTACAGGCTTAATGAGGCTGGCTGAGGTGGACTGGTGGTTTATTTGCTTTTTAAATACATCAGGGAGAGAATACAATGCCGAAAGCAAAAACTGAACCAATAAGTACTTATCGTCAAATGTCCGACACCTATCCTAATGCACTTTATTTTATTTGTTTACACAAACATGAAATGTATCTCAAGACTGATGTGGAGGAAGTAACACAGCTATAAAGAATCGTATCACTCAGTCTGTAAAGATGGGATGACAAACACTGTCCTGAGTTACTCTCCATTTGTTTGAATGTATGCACTATATACCGTATTCTCAAATCGAATAAAATAAATGCCATATTCTCATATGGAATCACACTATGCTCACCACCACTCTGCTGCTCTCTTTTTTCTCAAAGTTACTGTTTTCATCCACTCATTAATCAGTAACTTCTAGTAAGCCTTTTTTTTGGTAACCTTAACTCAACACTTCAGACATTTCAAATTGAAATGCCAGCGGGAACAGTTTTTCTACTGTTTACCTTATGATCAAAGATAAACAAATTGCAATCTGAATTACAAACAGTTGTACAGAGTTTTGACGTTTGTTAAGCCTTTTCAGAAAGTGTTAAGTCATTTGGATCACATTTGATCTATTTAGTCATGTGTTCAATTATATTTTCTGTACATTTTTGTTCCTGACATAAGGACCTAATCAAAAGTCCTTCAAATTAAACAACAAAATACGTTGTTTGTCCATGTCATCTAGAAGGACACAAAGGGTGCTTTGCAATATGCTAATTCAGCTTCCCCCTGTCCTTTGTCCTCCAGCCAGTGTACCAGATATTGGTCAAGGACTGGCGTCATTGAGGATGTTCCAATAACTTAGATGTGTCTTTAAGGAGATGCGGACAGAGAACGTTCCCTGAGGAAGTCAGTGAGAGGAACTGAGGTGTATCCTGTATGTATGAACCACACAGCAGCAGTCCTTTGAACTAATTGGTCATCTAATCTGATGGGACTGTGACAACCCATTGTAACTCCCAACTCATCAAATACCACCGCTCGATCCGTGGTCCTAAGCTTTAAACTAAGAAACTCTAGTTTCCCCTCTAGTGTCAATTTTGGACGTGTCAAGGATGGGTGTCATTTTCGCGTAACTTGCATAGGGTCTTTTCAAAATACACTTCCAATGTACGTTTACTTACGCCAAAAAAATATCTTTTCAGACAACAAAAATGAAAAAAGATCATGGTTTTGCTAAACTTTCTAAAGGCGTTTTCACGCATTTATTGTGAAAGGTAAGAACGGAAGGAGTGGAACTTGTCCTTCACGGTCTTTGCCAAAGTTCGAACATTTTGATGTTTCATAAATATAGACGCAGCTCTACTCGCTCTGCACAATGTGAGTGGTTGATGCCTCGGGAAAAAATGTACCTTATTCTGAAGAAAAGTGTCACTTTTCAGCCAAGTAATATTTGCGTTCTCTGTTAAAGTATTCAAGACAAACCCCGCAAAATATACAGAGGTGTAAATCAAACACACATAAAAAGGCCCTCTGTCTGCCAAGCAGAAACCAGGAAACACAGCGGCGGTCAGTCTGAGGTTCCCTCTCTAACAGATCTCAGCCCGGTGTGTCACCAAGCCGGCGATCCACCAGCTGTATGCCGTTGCTACCCCAACACGACCAGATGGCTTCAGCAGCCCTCCCTGTCTGTTTCTCCAGCCACCCGCATGTTCATATCAGCATAAAGCATGTCTGGTGATGATGGCTGCTACACCATGATGAAAACAGTAATAATCAAGCTCCCTTCACCGTTAGGACTCAATCCTTTAGTGTGTAAAAATAAAAGGAAGCATCAGTTTAGCCAGTACTGATGAAAGAAAGCAGCATTTGAAATACTTAATTAATCACTGTGCTTTCCTTTTTTATCCAACACGTCATGAATCATCCTTTCAAGTAATCTACTTTGAGCTCTAATCCCCCGCTATCCTCGCCTCACCTTTTTGCTATTGAATTAAAAGAGAGAATCATGCTCTTACCTAAGTTATGTGTCCACTGATGAATAAATACGGTTTTCTCAGATCCGCTGAGTCACCTCAAAGAATGGTGATCGGTTTGGATTTTATATTTGGGAGACATTTTTGAGGAGAGCTGGAGGATATAGATTTTAGATTCATGACAGAGAGAACATAATTCAGAGCTCCATTGTACAGTATTTGTATTGAGTTCAATGCTGTCTAGCCTGTCACTGGGAGTTGTACCTGTTAGTGTTTACTGGTACTTTATTAAATATGTATGTGTTTGCAGGCCTGTCTCTCTCTGTCAACGCGCACATGCACATGCACATGCACACGCACATGCACACACACCAAAGCCTGGTGACAGAAACAGAGGCACAATATAGGGGAAGTAAATTTCCTAAGGAAGTAGGTCAAGATAGAGAACAAAATAATCTTAGAGCAGGAGAAGGCAGTGAATACAGCTGTTCATCAGGAGAGAGGGACAGAGAGAGAATGAGCTTCTAATGATGGATTAGGCAGAAAATCAAACTGGAGTGGGAGAGAGAACTGAAAGATGAAATTGTTAATCTACTTTCTCCCGAGCTTCTGTCAATCCTCCATAAAGGGCACTAATGCTGCATTTCCACTGCGTGCTGCGCTGCGCTGGGCTCTGCTCAACTCGGCTCGCTCTTTTTTTTGGTTACATTGGTACTTTTTATGGCACAACCTCGGTCGCAGTCCAGTATCCTAATTTCATCCATACTGGACAAATCTGCACCTCAATATTTACAACTCCAAAGCTTTTGTCCATTATTAAAGTTTTTTTTCGCATTCCTCAAAAGCTAAAACAGGGTTGTTTGACCAATCAGAGCCACCGTCCCTGCAAATGTCATCATTGAAAATGTCATCTGATATACTGGTTCACTTTGTCACCCAGTGCAAAGCACTTTACGAAAAAGAAATAAATGAATATAGAGATGCGGAATTTAAAGCTGCAAAGTTTCTGGCAGGCGATGAGATGAGCTTGGAAGCGGCCATGGTCATGGTCGCATCACAAAGGTTGTAGAAAAGATTAGACAGTTGTGATGGAGCTCTTGGCTTTTAAACCATAGCTTCTTGCTAATGTCATACATTCATTAGCCTTGTTTGGGACTAGTGCTTCCATTGCACCACCATGATTAATTCAATTTTTTCTGTTATTATGAATTTTAACAACAGATAGAATAAAAGAAATACAACGGGCTCAGTCTGAAAGGTTTCTGTGCGTATTGCATTAAGAATTAAAATAACACAGAATCTTCTAATCATCCAATTCCTAGTTTGCTATCACGTGACATGCATGGTGACCTGGAGGGCAAAACTATGGGCCTACAAGGATGCTTGCACTGGACACCATAGAAAGGCAGGACAAGCCAGTCCCTTTTCCTCCTGTTTCAAGCTACAGATATTTGATTTAACTCTCAACTGAAGAAAAACTAAGATATAAGATCAAAATGCAGGTTTTGGGCACTTGCGATCCATAGATAGCACCCGCCGCCAGATTTCAGTCACTCAAATCCACCGAATACCTTCCAGAACTCCACTTGACGATATTTACATCTATCTTGTGGAGAATATATCTTATATATATCTGCCTTACACAAAAATACAACATTTAATATACTCAGTGTTTACTTGAGCCTACCTTTGACACGGCCCAGGCTTGTCTCCTAGTGGGTCAGTGCAACTATCCCACGTTTTTGGCAAAATGACAGAAATCACTCACTTTGTTGTCTGACGGGCAGCACAGAACAGCACTGTTTGGCCCTCCAAGGGGGCGTTCCCCTAGGGACGTGACTTCAAGTGAAAACTATAAATCCCCAAAAATATTTTTACAACTCTGTGTGTAATGACTGAACAAACAAAATCCAAGATATTAAATAGTGAGCTTTTGAGGTGTTGATAAGTCTGTTTTGTGTGTGTATATTAATACATTTATGAGATTGTTATCCATCTTCTCATCTCACTTTCAGAAGAAAAGCAAATGAAAATATTTCGCAGAATGCTTATATATACACGCACGGGAGCCAAATCTGATTACCTTGCTGAATCGATTCAATTCAATTCAGTTTATTTTGTATAGCCCAAAATCACAAATTACAAATTTGCCTCAGAGGGCTTTACAATCTGTACACATGTGACATCCTCTGTCCTTCCCTCACATCGGCACAGGAAAAACTCCCCTAAAAAACCCCTTTAACAGGGAGAAAAAAGGAAGAAACCTATGGGAGAACGACAGAGGAGGGATCCTTCTCCCAGGATGGACAGAATGCAATAGATGTCATGTGTACAGAATGAACAGCATAACAGAGATACAACACATTCAATGTATGTGACATAAATGATTCATATAATAAGAGTAGTAAGCAGAGTAACGAAGGAAAAAATGGAGACTACTTATAACAGCAGCAATGCCTATAGTAGAATTAAAATAATGATATGGGGAATAGTATTAGTAATGTGACTAATAATAATAATGGAAGTAGCAGTGGGTGTCAGCCGGGTCACAGCAGGAGGCAGGACCACAGTGCCCTCACACTGGTTGTAAACTGAAATTGATCCTTTCAAAGATAGCAATACAAGCAGTGCGTGCAGATGTGTCAGCTCTAATGTCGCTCTGTCAAGAGTGATCCTCTGTTCTGGTAAGATAGGACAAAAGATCATCGCAGACACACTCATTCCATGTTGGAGCACAGCTGAAAGTCCTCACTAAAACTAAATTACTATATAATGCATATCTGGTGGAATTCTGACTTATTCTGATTAACCCCCACTAAAATAATTCACTGCATCTCTATTCAATAACCTTTAACTTCATTTTCCAGCTACTTGATTTCTGTGGGTGGCCTAACTATGGGGCCACATGTATTTCAATAATCAAAGAAGAGCAGTTATTTTGATGAGCTTTGTCTGGTTTTGGTGTCGGGCCTTTAGAGGGAAATATAAACTCCTTGCTCTGTTCAGTATTTTGCGAGTTTTATTCTCAGATTTCATGGCACGCTTGACAAATAGAAATTAAGAATATATTTATGTTTCTCTTAGATGATTCATCTGTGCCTGACTTAAAAAATAAAATCCGAACAGCTATCAAAAGTACAGATAAGTTTATTCTGCATTACAATTATTGTTTTTTAAAAAAATCAAAAAAATTATTAAGATATTAAAGCATTAAATATTCAGGTAACAATGGTAAAAGCCCTATTGGATTAGTTGTTAATGTGTGAGTTAATAAGTTTCATCATTGTAAATTCTGCACACTGTGCAACACCCTGTTAGTATTTGAAAAGTGTAGTTTTATATGTCATTATTTATTGTTATTCATTTTATTTTTCACCAGTTATAACTTTACAAATAACTTTCTCTGAAGCACATAACATTTGTCATCAGTGTGTTTACTTGTGGAGGAAGAGATTCCTTCTGCCTCTTCTAGATACCTTATCTAATGAGACTGAATGCTTTCTGCTTTAAACCTTCAATGCTTAAACTGCCTGCATTGTAAATTACATGCACATGGCTGTGCCCACTGCCAGTCCTTTGTATGGACTATACAGCGTATAGTATTTTGCATGATATTCAGCATGCAAGTAATACGAGTGTTTCTAATCCTGGCTTTGTTTGCTTGTTTTCTCTCTCCCCTTGTATTCCAGAGGTCAACAACAATATGCCAGGTAAGTTTGAATGAAAACTAAATGTAAATATATGACACCCTTGCTGCAGATATCCAGACAGACAAGGACAATACAAAAATTGTATCTGGTATTGGTGATTCCTGCAATATGAGGCAACTGGTACTTTTCCACCTCAGGCAAGCATAATGTTAGTATGCCTCCACACGGGGGACAGCTAGGCTGGAGGCATTGGGTTCTGGTTGTCTGTCCGGTCCATTTTATTTAAGCACAATATCTTATAACACCTTGAGCGAATTTCTTCAAAGGTCACTTTGACCTCTCAAAACAAGTGATGACATTTTGTACAGACATGGATGTGAACTGGAACTTGTCTGGATGACAGAGGCATAGAACAGTGAGACGCTTATTCTAGTTTTGCAATATTTTGAATTTAATTTATGTGCAAATTTAAAAATAACATAAGAATAGGTAGATGGAAACACAGTTATTGTTACATGGCCCTAGATTTAGTTAAGATTTCGTTTTTCTGCAAACATGCTGGTATTTCTAATGATGAATGCCACAGGAAGCTTTGTGTGACCTGTTAGTGTGTTCTGATGCCCTGCTTCCGTCCTCGGAAAACATGTATCATCACAATACCAAAAAGTATTGAAACTAAGTGTGCTCTTTGCTCAAGAGATCTCTGTCTCTTACCCTCTTCCCCTTTCCTCTCTTTTTGTTCTCAAGGCTTTGCACATATGATGGCAGAACAAGGTATGCCTCTCCTTCCCTCTTCTCTCTCATGTCTGTGCTTTGTGTGTGTGTTTGTAGTGTTGAGCTGCATGTTTTGAGTGCATTTTTCTATATACAGTGTGATTTTATCATTCTGCTGAACTGCCCTACGAAGCAGAAACTACTACTCAACCACTAGGACGTTTCTGTTATTCACTGGCCTTCAGCCACCTAACCCTAACCCTTTCCAGCCTTTACTAATAATCACGGTTTTCATAAGCAGTTTCTTCTATATAAGTCAATTTAAATAAAATATAAAAACTGGTACTAACTAAATGCAGTTCTGATAAGTCGCTTCTGCTGACAGTAAGGGTAAAAGGTAACTAGCCTAGCCTTATTTAGCAGAGTAGCAGCATCTGCCATCTTAGCTCCTGACTTGTGAAACATGTAATATCTGAGCCATCGGGTACAATAGAAGATACAACCAACATAGACTTCATCGGTTTGCAGTCCAGCAGCCGTGGGAAATAAGAAAAGTACCTGCTGTATGTACCAAGTACTGTATGTACCAAGTACTGTATGTACCAAGTACTGTACTAAAGTACAATTTTCAGGAAGTTGTACTACTTCAGCATTTCCATTTTATGCTACTTTATACTTCTAATCCAGTACACCTCAGAGAGAAAAATGTTACTTACAATACCCCCACATTTTTTTTACACACAAGGAATTTGATTTGGGATTTAGACACAGTTAGAGAAACAAGTCCTGCAAAAGTTAAGATGCCAAATATATCCATTTTGTAATTAAAAACGCTGTACAGTGTTTAAAACAGAGGATTGAATGTGCAAATTATTGACAAGGGAATATGCAAATGTTCCCAGTGTGAAAAAATGTGTCATGAAAGGAGATAATAATCCCAAAATTTGTGTTCAAATTACCCGATATTTCATTAAAAATCTAATATTACACAGAGGTACCTCTGTAATTTGTCTTTACATTTACTTGAGGCCAAATGGATGGGTCAACAAAATGCCTTTAATACGGGATGTTGGTTTCTTTTAACGGCCATGCCCTTACCAACAAGTTATTGTTGGAACCATGACAACAGAGGTTCCCTAACCGTTACTAAGTATTTATTTGAACTGAAACCATGATCTTTCGTTAAACCTAACCAAACCTTCACCTTAGCTTTTCAAAAACAAAAAAAGGGCACTGTTGTCCAGATCAGAAAACACTTTGTGTCACTCTGGGTTCACTTTTTAATGAACCACCACGAATATGTAACATAGATGATAAGCTAATTAAGGTTCTTCAAATGGACTGAAGACCAGGCTGTAGTGGGGATAACCACTGCAATGAGCAGTATTCAATTGGAAAAGCACTTATAGACACTGTGTGAATGCAGCAATAATAAATCAAATATTTCAAAAATATTAAATGACATGATGAATGATGTAACAATTTTAATATGAAGAGTACCAAATGGTAGACAGAAAGACACATGTCATTCTTATGAAATATACACATCCAAAATTAATTGATTACTTATTTATCATAAACAACAATATAAAGGCAAGAAAGCTGAAAATCCGTACATTTTCATCTTCTAATCTCTGAAGATGATTCCAAGGCTGAATGCAGTAGCTG